>NW_009726667.1:74302-118558 GCF_000703405.1 Apaloderma vittatum
GGGGCTGCATGTGTGCACTGATAGGGGGACTTTACCCTTGAGAAAAGGTTGTCCCTCTTCAATGAAGCCTGCATATGTTTTTGCATGCGTCAGTGATTGCTTATACGTACATATCTATAGGTGCATATATATACATATAATATGTATATATACTTGTGCATGCGTATTAAGTTTGATGTTTTGTGACTATGTTGCTATTTGCCATATTTTTATGGCTTTTAAGGATGTATGATCAGATGGACAGCCACTGTGACCCCTGTCTCTTGGCAGCCCCTGAAAACTGACACGGCATTGAAGCAATAAGAGGATAACCCTTCTCTAGAAGTAAGGTTTCCCTCTCTCTTGGGTTCCCCTGCCAAATGATCCTCTTTGGACAGGCATAGGAAGCAGATATTTAATTATAGTCCTAAGTTTCTTCCATCTCCTGTGCTTGCAAATAATGATATACAAGACGGCATTAGCTAGTAATGATTAATCCAAATCATCTGGTAGCAGTCAGACTAATCTTCTTATGAGCCAAGCCAGTCAAATACTGATGCATCTTTATTTTCAGGCTCTCACATAGCTACATCCCAGTAATTTCAGGGATGCATTCCCTGTTACTTATGCATTATGTAGGGCTGTGACAGTCAGGTACATGAAAGCCACCTAGCTCATACTTTCCACTTGGAAAAGATAGAGATGAAAATCCTTACAGTTATTTTCAAAAGTCTCTAAAAGAGATGCATGTGGTCAATGCTTGGCTATGCCCTAACAAGCAGAGTCAGCAAATAGCAATATCTGGCATTTTACAGCTGCTGCATATTCACAGTCTCAGATGTGCCTCTGTCTATCACTTTTACCTAGATCAGACATAAGCTGTCATACCTTCAGGTCAGCTTGGCTTGCCTGTCGGCTTCGTTATAGACCCTTGTGCAATTCTGCCTACTTCTGATGGCTTCTAATCTATTGAGTTGTGTTTCAGGTCCCCATCCTTTGCATGTTTCAAAGCACAGGGCTCCATTGTGCAGAAATCAAAGTAAGTGCCCAGGACTGTCTGGGATGTTGGTGCAGGAGCAACAGCACGCTCAGAGGGAACTAGACCCTGGAAGCCACGTCCAGGGTTTGTGCTGGTGCAGTGGGGCAGCATTCCTCATCATGATGTTGTTGTTCACTGAGACTCTATGTTTTGACTTATCTACTGTGAAGTAGTGACATCAGGACTTAGTCTGCTTCTCCAAAACTAAGAAACTGTTCTTTCACCAGGCTTGTGAATTTAATGAAGCTATAGACATGTAGCTACAATCACCACGTGGGGTGTGGGGAGGAATTGAGGAGAAAGACTGAGGAAGAAGAGACTGATGACAGCACTGGGCTGCCGGTGACGCTATTGCCTGCCTGCAGGGCTCTTCAGAGGGTTGGGGTGGTCTGGAGAAGCACTGTGATGACAGCATCACTGAGGTTTCTGAGGGATTGATTCAGCCAGAGTCATTGGCCTGTCTGTTAGGGATCAAGTGTGGATTCTGCTTAAAATTCTTGCTATATTCCTTCCTGTCTTCTGTATATATCCTTTAGAGAATAAATCACAAGGAATGACTTAGCACGTGCACTAACTGTAAAAGAATGAGGAATTGCCTTGGGGACACACCATTAAACCATAACAATGAATCAATCTCTGAATAGGAAGAGGGAGTCTGCATTTCCCATGAGAAAGCCCTCCTGTTGCACAGTGATGAGGGAACTGGAAGGAGCTTACATCTTGCTCAGGAAAAGATCAGTGTCCGGCTTTTTCTCCTCAAAAGGAGGAAAATAATATGGCCTCCAGAGATAATACCTGGGGGCAAGGCGGGTGGGCTCTCCTCAAGTCCTCCTATAGGTGCATGGCTGTCCCATGGCCATCTTCCAGATAGCAGGCAGGAGTAAGGCAAGCCACAGCTTTTGCCCTTCAACTGGAATGGCTGTGTTATAATCACAAATGGCTGAGGAGCAGTTTGTCATCAGAGGAAAGATGTTATGTGAATAGATGGTTGTCTGCTTGAGTCATATGTTCTGGTATGCATGTAAGTGTGTATTTCCCTCCCTGCCACGCTGCTAGCTCTAGAAGTAAGCTCTTCTGACTGCACTTGAAAGCTGTAGCAAGGTTTAAGTAAGAAATAGCTCTATTTCTGCAGCCTGAGCCAAGAAAAAAATTGAAAACTAAAGCCTCCACTTTCTCTTACCCCCTCTGATACATATACATATTTGTCTTTGTTAATGTAAGTCGGGTATTTCAGGATATTGCATGTCCTTAAATCCTGTGGAATTCCGTGAGTGAGAAAACCACTTAGAACTCAAAACAATTTTGAACCTAGCATGTACAAATCACTTGAATGCTTTTCTTTATAGAAAAAAGATTCAGCAAAATCCTTGTCCAAACCCAGGAAATATCCAGAACATACAAAGGAAAGGAGCAGGTGAGACTACCAGTAAAAGAACAATACTTGTTTTCTGCAAGCCTGTTATTTCCTGAGACTGTATCCTGTGTGAGTGGGTGTGGATCAGACTTCCTTTGTCAAGAAGCTTAAATGGTCTTAAGCTTAAATGGTCTTAAGTGTAAACTTGACAGTGCAGATGGTATTGGTGTGCTGGGGCTGATGAGGAGGCCAATGTAAGTGGGGAATGGTTTCAGATTCCCCAGTCTGGAAAGAGAAGTGAGCTATGGCCAGTGTCTAGCTGCAGATTTCCTTGTCTAGGTCGCAGAGAATACACCTGCTTCCCTCTTGTGTCCAACACATTTACTGGTATCATTACAATTTTCCCATGACAGGGGCTGGAACTGTCTGGCATGCTCTTTTACAAGGCATCCAAGCCATTACATTTGTTTTCTTGTCCACATATTTTTCTTCCCTCCCCATTTTGTTATCTCCTGTCTCTAGCCATTGTGATTCTATGGTACCCTACAGTTTCCCATCTACCATGGGAAATTTTCCTTTCTCCAACTCAGAAAAAGAAGCTTTCATCTTCTAAGCCTTGCTTGAGACTGAATGAAAGGAGATGAATACCTGCCTCATGAGCCAAAATCTGGTCAGTGCTCAGTGAGGAGACTGTACCAGTGCAATGTCAGTTGTCACCTTGAACCAGCAAGGAAAGCTTGAATCTTCATGACCTCAGAGAGATTCAGGTATCAAGCACCTGAGGCAGAGCTGAGATCTTTGACTGAGTCTGTCACCTGCAAATCTGGATGGATTTCACTACACTATTCCAAGCTACAGTACCACACTCAGCTGAAGGCTTGTTTTTTGTAGAGGCTCGAGGGAAAGTACCACACCCAATGAAGAGCAGCAGTGAGGCACAATTTTACCTTGAAAAAGCTTAAGCTCTTCATGTGTGATTCAGAAAACATATATTTGGTTCCCAGCCACAGATGCCCTGTTTGATCTTGAGTCAATCAGTCAGTTGGGCAGATCAGCCCAGGCCTTAGTTGCTGATCTGTAAATGAGACAGAAATCCTGCTTGCAGTGAGAGAGTTTTTTGTAAGAATAAACAGCCACGAGGTGTTCATGTACCGTATTACTGGGGAGCTGTATAAATATCTCAGTATACAATGACTCACCTGGTTACAGACAGTGGCCTTTTCCAGATAGACATTTAATGCCAAGAAGTGCACTGTTTGAGTTCAGTTGCTTAAATGTCACTTGTCTGTGCTGACTTCAGGTCATAGGAAGAGCACCAGCCCTTTGCCTTGTGATTCTTGTAGACTCGTGCTGTTTGTCAAGTGCTGCACCTGCCCTTTGCTTGTGTTAGTCATGTGCTCTGTGCCTCTGACTTCCTCCACCATATCTGCATGTTTCTGGCTCTGCAAAGCCCCCATATAGGGCTCAGGTAATGGAAGGAGTGAACAGGAGTTGCAAGAAAGCCTCAACCTGGATACAACCCTTTCTGAGAGACATCTCCTTCTTCCAGACTTGACAGGCCTCTTGGCAGGATGGGGCATTTGGAGGACATGGGGAAAGGCGGTCCAGAGACCAGCTGGAAATAACTGTTGGGTCTTTGCCATTGAACCAGAAAGGGAAAGGTAGAGAGACTTCCATGATTCTTCATAGCTGTCGCAAGCAGTCTCTGTTCCTCCTATTTTTCTTCACATGAGGTCTTCATCTCCCAGTCCCTGAGGCTTTGTGGTCTGAGCTGAAGAGGTAAGCGTTCCAGATGGGACCTGGAAGAGGTTCACATCCTTTGAGGAAAGGGCACAGAGCAGGATACACAACACACAGTCATTAGCTAAGAACATTCCCTTCTTGCATATGTGCTTCCACCAGGTTGCACTGACCCTCCCTGAGCTATGAGTCTGTTGAGTCCCTGGTTCCAGCTCTCGTGGTAACAGGTGCACTGGCTTCCGTAGAGCTTGTTGGGAAAAAAAAGACTTACGCTATCTTCAGGAAAAAATAGTTTGTTTAAACAAATAAAATCACAATCATATTCATTTTTATGATATTTCCCCTGGAAAGATAATTGGAATTTAGTTTTTTTTATCATTTGGAATATTTATTAAGGAAAATTTCAAAACAAGATCACACTCTCGGTTGCAATACCATTGAAGTATTGTTTGATGTAGAAAATAAAATAAAAAGTTTCAGTTAATGGTAGAAAGCATACACCCTCTCTGGCTTAAGGACAGTAATAATATACTATTTTAACTATTATGATATATATTACATGCTACTTTTCATGATCTATAGCATTAAAATAATCTGAAATGAAAATATTTTTTAAAAAAATCTCAATTAAATGTTGAAATTTATATTTTAATTTCTCTTCAGAATCTTTATTCCATGTGCAATTTCAAAAACAGTCTAGATGAGAACATCCATTTATCACACACACACACAAACACATCTCCAAAAGATAATATTGTCCTGTTCATACTGACAGCCAGCTCTAGTGGTCCAGTCTGGGACTGCACAACATCTACCACACCACTCATGTCTAAGTATTCCAGTGAATATTGCAGAAAAGAGCAAAATTGCTTTATCCCAAATGCACAGCTATCGTCAGTGGTGAGTGATACAGGTTAGAAAATCACAATGGTCCAGAGGACATGATTTGGTGGCATAGCAATGTGGTGTCAGTTCCAAATCCCTTTCCTTTGCATGTTGGTCTGAATGCCACATGGGGGTGAGGTTTGGCTCTTCAGAGATGTTGGATTTCACTTTACTGTGGTTACAGTTACTTGTGTAGACTTCTGGATAGTGCACCAGTGTTGGCTTAGGAAGTAGATGTATTTAGAGTCACCAGTTCTGTTCTCAGTTATTCTACTGACGTCAGTAGAATGACTCTAGATTTATACCAGTGTAACTGAGAACAGAAGTTGGCCCAAAGTCAAGAACAGTCTCTCCTCTGGGCCAGGACAAGCTGTTCGAGACACAATTGCTGGGCCAAACCAACCATCAAGGGGAGCGGACCTGGTCTACACTGTTTTGGTTCAGACACATGGTTCCTTCACATTGCTTTCCAGTGCAGTGATCAAAGATCTGATGCTGGAATAGCTGAAATCAACTTGTTCTATGCTCATCATTTCTGTCACTGTTTGGGATCTTCACCGTAAGCTGAATAGATCCAGTTTTGCTCCCTCCATCAGCTGGAGTAGGTATTTGTATTTGAGCAAAGTGGTTTCCCTTTCCCCAAGCAGAATAATTCATTTTGTCTACCCTTTATGACCACAAAGATGGTAGATGAAAGTGATCTTGTCTGATGAGGGAAATGGAGGTTTGTGCTAACAGCTTTCATCTTCTGATCATCTTAATCCAGAAGCTGCCTTCCTTGACAATTCAGGGGAATGTGGCTGAAGCACCACTATATCTCCCTCCTTGAGAAGGGTGTTGTGATCCTCCCTCTGGTCCCTGTGCGCTGGTGGCTGCCCACAGAGGCAGCATGCCTGGAGCATCCCAGGCCACAGGGCAAATCAGAGAGAACATTGGGCTCTGATGCAGCCCAACGTGACCAGCCCACAGACCCTTGGCAACCCAAGCATCCCACCACGAGGGATGTTTGGGTATTCCACACCAGACTATGGGCTTTTTTTATTTGTCCTGGATATCCTTCTGGCTCCCTTTCTCTAACAGGGACTCGCAGAGTGACACCTTTTTGCCTGTTTTCCTAAATGCACAGTGAAGTCAGTGGCACTGTGATCACTGACCGACAGTGGCACCCTCAGTAGCCATTTCCACCCTGACCGGTTCTGCTACGACTGATTTTCCAGCGGTATCCAAGTGAGCTCACTGAGCCAGCCCTGCTCAGGCTGCTGAGGAGCTGCGTCAGCTGGGAGTGTTGTCTCAGCCTGATGACACGTAGCTGAGCAGCCCTGTTCCTGGCCATTCCTCTCATCTCCTCTCTCTGAGCTCCCGTGTGTGCCATGAGCAAACCTATGCAAAAAAGTGATCCATTCATTGGGATTCTCCTGTTTCCCATGGTAAGAAGCACTAACTATTTATTGGCACAATGAGCCCCTGGAGGTGCAAAGGAGCAGCGTGCATGCCACTGAATAAACCTCAGCCAAGGCTCTGAGTTATGGGCTGGAGCTCTAGATGGATGCCATACAGAGTGCACCACATAAAGAAACCAGCTTACAAAGATGAAAAAATAAAACTTAAAACCATCTCTCTCTCTCTTCCCGTCCCATCCCCAAGGGGAATGCAGTGCTGCTGACTTCAGACTGCTACACAGCTCCCAAGAGCACTGCCAAAATGCCACCGCAATGTCTCAATGGCACAACATTTCAGCCAAATACCAGCCCAAGGGGGGTGGGGGAACCAACTACTCCTTTATATATCTCTGCAGCAGTGATGTCACACCCTTCAGCCAAGTTTGCTGGTTTGCCCAGCTCCTGTCTAGTGAAAAAAGTTGACATTCAGTCTGTGCCAGGCCAGGAATAGTCTGTAATTCAACCTCTTCATCACAACTTGCTAGGCAGTTAAGAGAGCCACTGAAAAAAAGCCTTCTATTTAAAAGAGAGGGAAGGCTGGTTTCTGATGAAGCTCCTTGAAGTCTATGCGTTCATGCAAGCTTTTTCAGTAGCACGTATCAGATGATGCCCACTGCAAACACCTCAGATGTTTCTCAGTGTTTCTCAAGGAGTTCCAAATGCCCAGCATTGCTTTCCTCTGTCTTGAAAACAGACTAGATTGAGACCTTCTTAAAATGTTAGAATTATCTGAATCCTCACCTGAGCTCAAACACTGCACGTTGCTTGCTGGCTGCTCTGTTTGTCTAAAATGGTAAAGAAACGGGACTTCACCAAATTATGAAACCAGCCATGAAGAACTTCTTTGCCCGAACTTCAGAAGTTACCATCATAGATTTACAAGGGATAGATAGGTCAGTACAGTGATGTAGTTTCTGTCCAGTCCCAGTAGTGATCTGCACCTTGAACACTGTGTAGATTCAGCTTTTCCAGCTTGAAACATTACACTGTCCAACTACCAGTGTTAAGGGCAGGCAAGACAAGGATCTTCACAAAGGTCTCAGAGACAGTGACAGTAGCTAATTTTTTTTTTTTAATCAGTGGCGCTGAGTTGTTTTTGTAGCAGTGACTCCATCTAGGAAAATAATTGCTGAGATTACATCATGATGTCCATGTTTATTGTTACCCTACTCACTTTTCAGCAAATGTTCTCAGTTTACAAAGGATGAGGTGTTTCTTCAGACCTCTGTCCACGAGGTCTGAAAGCCAAGCTTCCTCCTAGTTCAGGCACCACCACCAATAAATAGTGATAAACACTGTGCCACTGGAATTTAGTCAACAGCCCTGTTGATGAGTGAGCCAGAACATAATTGCAATCTCCTACAGCTGTGTTGGCTTTGCACAGTTAAGGGTAGCACAGAAGTAGTAAAATTGTAATTTAACCTCTGAGCAAAGAGATAACTGAGTACACATCTCTGCCATGAGGACGGCCTTTTATATCTGGCTGCAACCAGGCATAGCATTGGGTTTTTTAATTTGCTTTTTTTTTTTTTTTTACTCAGGTGCCTTAAACTGGCCATAAAAAGCTCTGACTTGTCCCTAAACTAACACTGACAACTGTCCTTCCTGAGGGTGGACTTTCAGACCTCAGCTACATTGGTTCCCAGTCTGCCAGACTGACGTCTGCCTATATTCGTTGACAACAAGAATTCACATGCAAGTGGAGACACACATTTTCCTCTGCAGTGCCTCTGAAAAGGTGGCACAGCAGGGACGTAGACAGCAGCAGGGAAGTCATCTGGCACAACCTCTCTTTTCAGCCTGGAGACCTCACCCAGCTTTTGCAACAGACAAACTACCAGGAAACAATCCTCACTCAAGCTCTTAGTCCCTGCTGGGGCTACCAGAGAGTGCTGGAGGTTGTGGTAGTTGTTTGCTAGGAACCTGACTGCACTCCACAAGCTACCAAACCCTCAAGGTATGTGGTTATTATCACTCTGGGATGGATGCCTGTCTCTTTTGGTAAGAAATCCTGCAAATTGCTCTGAAAATGTTCGCAAAATGTGAATGAACGACTAAGTGAATGAATGCAGCATGAGACAATCTTCAGATCATACAAACAAATATCTTTGTTTTCAAATTGCAGAGTTCACTTAAGATCAAGAAAAATGCTGAAGGTCAGAACTATTCTGGGGCACTACTGTCAAATCTACATCACTGGACTATTTCTAATCACTAAAGATGGTCATAAATGAAGGCAAATACAAGCATGAGAAACAGTTCTAAAGATGAGAAGCAAAATCACGTGGCAGGTATGTACCTATGCTTCCCACTTATATAACAGTCAAGAATCAAAACCAAGAGCAGGATGGCCTTTCATTTGTCTCCTCTTTTTTTTCTTGCTGCATTTTAGACACAAAAATCCATGTGTGGTGGGAGGAGTGAAACTGATTTTGGAAAAATCTTTGTCCAAAGTGAAATGTAGAAGCTCTATCAAGCTCATTTTATTTCTGGTGAAAATCTATTTTAGCTGTGCATAAGTCATAGGAATTGTATGGCTGAAAGGACAGAATCAAGATTCACTATGATACTTTGAGTCTAATAATAGGTTTTTTAAAATAAAAAGGGTTTTTTTTAAATAAAAAGGGGTTTTTTTAAAATAAAAAAGGAAGGTGAGGAATGTTCTCATCTGAAGAAACAACTGATCCTGAGTAATTCAGCTGATTAAGCCCAGTTCCTCTGATTTTTTGTACTTTGACCAGCACTGAGTCCTTGTAGGGGAAAAGGTGCCCTTTCCAAGGGTCTCACTGTGATGGACCAAAGTGGAATCATGGATTTGGATAGCTGAAGGGGCTGAAATCTGGATCTGGATTTTGTTGCTTAGCTGTGCAGTAGATCGAAGCGTGGGATGGAACAGCTTTCAGTTTTATAGAAGCTAGAAGCTGCTCTAGATATGAACTGTGGTGTTCCAGCTCATCACAAGTTCACGAGACAATTGTATTAGGAAATGGAGATACAGATCAGGCTTTAAGGAGTGGGGTTTAGCCAGCTCTTGAATGTGCTTTTAAACTGAATCTCACTGTACTTTAGTCAATACCCTGCATAAGCCCTTGAATGTTGGAAATAAGTATCTAAAGAGCTTACAGACTAAACTTTAAAACAGTTTTAGTGTATAGATTTCAAGTACAGCTGAAACTTCTCTTTTGCTTGTACCTGTTCCAAAGATTCCCCCATCTGGTCTTCAGATTGATGTGGAGGTAGACAAAACCCACAATGCTGTGGGTCATAATCAGAGATTAATGGAAGGCTGTGATATTTTATAATTGTGTTGAATGGATTACCTTTTGCTCTCAGCAGTTCTGGAACTGAAACCAAATGTTCTCTGTGCTCCTTTAGTGGGTCTGCTAGAGTCCCCTAGGCACTCCTGCCGTCTGCTGGCTAAGCTGATATTAGCAGCCTCTTCAGTTTCAGTGTGCCAATCCAACCATATCTAGATACGGGAGGCTAAAGGATTTTTACCCCAGCGATATATGCTGGGAACATGCTAATGAGCAGTAAATCCTCTTTACCTGTGGTGCTGTTCTGCTTTCTCAAAGAAGAGTTCTGCTCAGGGTAGTTGTCATGGGAAAGTTCCAGCCTGAATACAAGCAGGTTCATCCCTATAGGCTTCGTTTTCCACAGTCATGATCTAACAGATAAGTAAGAATAGAATCTTCTACAATAACTTCATTTTTCACAAAATATTTGAAATTATAGTTATGAAGTCCTGCCAAGTAAGTTTTATGAACTTTTATTTTGTTTTGGGCACGGTGTGCAATGATGTACCCAGTGACATTCTTTTTTTAAAATAAGCTTTCTCACTTTTTATTACTAATTCTTCCTGTCCAAAAAATGGCTAACCCTCCTTGATAAATATATACAGAGCACTTAAAAGTGTTTATGGTTAGAGGTATTGGAAGGAAAGTACATGAAATTTGGCTTTTATATCCTTGTTCAAGAGCCTAAGTAAAGAATCTGAGGTGAAACCACTTTTTTAATGGCACTTTCCAGAAAGTAAGCTATATACCATGAGCTACTTGAATTAACCAAAATAACAATTATTTTTCATGTTGTTTATTGCATTGCTTAGGATCTTGTTTAGAATACGTGTAGGAGCAAATTAGTCAGTGACTGATATATCTATGTCTGATAGTGTTAATATAGAAAAATGATAATTTACAATTTTGGGCTTTGCAGAGATTAAAGTATCCTTCAGCAATTCCATAAGATGAATCGATGTGCAGCAGCACTGTCTCAAGGACCCGCTTTGTGCTTGTGAATTGCAAACAGCTGGAACCACCTCACACAGCGATCTGCCTGTTTGACACCTGAAATTAATCCTTTGGAAAATTCATTCATGATTCCCATGAACAATGCAGGGAAATAAGAAACATACAGAAGGACATAGTGACTCCTCAAGTATTGGGAGTCTCTTGGATGACACGGACAGAGAGGTGAGCAGCCTCACGGACAGGGCTTTCAAGAGTTTGTGTGTGGCAGAACTCGATGACTCTTACAATGAACCAGATCTTGCCATTTCACCTGACTTCGCCCTCCAGTTCTCTGCTAAATTTCACCCAGACACATTAAACCATACCATCAAGAAAAGCAACGTCTGTAACAAGCTAACAGCAAGAAACAATGAACATGCAATATGGGCTTCCACATTCCAGCAGTTACCAAAGTGTGCTCAGGAGGAGAAAGGGATTGCTAAAAATAACACCTTTGCCACGGAAAGGAAAAAGCTGAATTTGCCAGTCCCTGCTACAAGGAACAATAAACATGTTTCAAAAGTGTCCTCATTAATTAGGACATTTGATAAGACTGCAGACCAAGGGTCAGGAGGTTCCCTGATAGCCATTAAGCAGCCCAATAAGAATAGCTTTCAAAAATGTAAATTAAATCATGGAAACGATACAGCTTGCTGGGATGACACAGACATTTTAAACATCCGCAAGGAACTTCCTGAATTTTCTGAGGCTCATCAAGGTAGCCCCTGTCCCAGTGGCAAACATGAGCTGCAGAAAAGACCTAATAAAATAGACATGAGTTATGGTGGCTCTGATGGTTGTTATCCTGTGCTGATTGAGATGTCAAAAGTGGCCAAGTCAAATTTTTCCCGTTCTTCTAAAAAGGCTTTAAAAAACAGAAGTGTGAAAGTTCATGAGCCAGCAAAAAAAGGTAATTTTCTTCACAGTGAGAATAGTGCTTTTGAATCATGGAATGTTCATCACAAAAAACTGACTGAAAAGGAAAAATCTGTTGATATAAAAATGAAAAAGGAAGGTCTTACATACCTGGAAGAAGCACCATTTATTAAAGGATGCCACACACATGAACATAAATTGCCACCTGTCAAGACCACTGTTGCTAAGAAGCAGGAGAAGGAGCTTGAGACGAAGCCAACTCCACTAGAGGCTGCTTTCAGCATCCCTCTCCCAGCTGTATGTGTACCTCAGGGCTCTCCCACTTCAAAGACTGAATTTCCTGCTGCTCTTCCTCCTGTACCCCCCCCAAGGATCCATGTGCACCAGGGTCCTCCTCGGCCACCCCCTGTCCCACAGGCACTTCCCGCTGGGATGGCCCAACAGAGCCATCCCCCAACACCCCCTAGCCCTGAAGCTCCTCCTGTGCCACCACCCCCAATGCCAGCTCAACTTTCCCCACCTGCCTTGTCCCAGGCCTCTGTGTCACCCCAGTCTGTGTCCTACAGGATGGTCTCACCCTCACCCATGTCCCAGGCACCTAGCCCACCTCCACCGAGACCCCTGGTCACCTTAACCGAAGAGGAGGCCCTCAGTCCCCAACTGGGCAAAACCTGTCCACCTTGGAGGAGAGAGAGGGCTGTAAAAAGGGCAGCAGAGAAAAGAGACACTTCAAAGGAGAAGTTCACAGCCAGTGATGAGACGTGCTCGTTGTCCGAAAAGGCAAATGGTGCTGAACCTGATCTGGATGTGATTCCCCTGGTTAAACAGGTAAATTCCCCTGGATCAATGAGTCCCTCCTTCAACATCACTGAACTCTTAACACCCATCATACCACCAAAGCAGGTGGATGCTGTTGAAAGTGAGCTGATCCTGCTGACACCTCCTCCCACGGAGAGCACGACGTCGGGAGACCAAGAGGGGAGCACATTTAGCGACTACAGGTATCGAGATAGTTACAAATCGAAAGCATCAAGCCTGTTATTCAACTTGAAGGATGTGCGTAAACGTGTTAAAAGCATTTATACCCCTTCTCCCCTGTTAAGGGCCTTTGAGGAGAAAAACAAAGCTAGGGAAAATATACAGGAGAGTACAAAAATGAATGCCTCGCTTTCGACTTCACAAGAAAAAAGTAACAAAAATATTGCAGAGAAAGATGAATTGAGTGATATAGCCACTGTATTGTCTGACAACATCCTCGAAAAGGACAATAAAACTGATTTAACTGGACACTTTACAGACAATTATCTGAGTTTGAGTTCACCCCAGACAGCAACGGATCTTTTATTTTACCAGACTGGAGACAGCTTGCAGCAAGACAATTCAAAACACAAAGATCTAGTTAAAAACACAAGGGATAATGAAAACTCCTCCTTGTTCAGATATGAATCAAATGAACCTGATTTAAGAAAATGTCTGCAGCATCCAGCACTGAAACCATTCAGTAGAGACAATGTAGATACAACATCTGGGCAGTCCATGCAAAATCTCAGTGTCCCAGGTGAGGAAAATCATAGACGGGCTGCTATTCAGAATGAAAAGTTTGCCTTCAAAGCACTCCCAAAACAACTTTCACAAGTAAAGGATGTGCCTTACAGTGATACCCAAACCAACGTGATGGTACCCAGCCATGAAGCACAAGGTAAAAGAAGTACTAGTTCTTCAGAGCAATCTTTTGTCTCCACGGTAGAACAGCCACTTCAGGAGGAGCCATTTCCACTGGTGCCCCTGATGCAGAAGGCATGCCTTCAGGAAAGCCAGAGCACTAAGAGTGAAATGGGTGCAGACAGTCAGAAAAACCACATAGAGAGAGGGAAAGAGGCTGAGGAAGATGAACTGCAATATTATGCTTGTATCAGCACAGGTAGTGGTGCAGCAGAGAAGAGGGAGGGGAAGGTTACTGGCAATGAAGAGAAGAGCTTGGTGAAAGAGAAACCAAGGAGAGAGAAAAAGGAAGAGGCCAAAAGCATGGATTCTGCTTCTGGCAATGTAAAGGACATGTCCATCCCCAGGCCTGAGGAAACACAAATACCACCATCTTCAAGCTCAACCAAACCCAGTCTGTTTAAGATTAAAGATAACACATTCAAGTCACCTCAGGTAATAAGGGCTGTCAAGCTGCCTCTGTTCAGGTCCTTTTCCCTGGATGACACAGTGAGCAGCAGTTATAAGGAAATGGAAAGTAGGTTTATGCCCCCAGCAGAGCACAACAGGCAGCACCGAAACATGTTGCATGCCCAGGAGGTCAGCTGGTCGGCATCAGGATGCAGAGGGCAGCAGAACGTGAGAGAAGGAGCAACTGACAGAGGGAAAAAAAAAGCCTGGATCTACTTCAGAAACACTGGATCCCAGTCTTCTGGAAGACACAGAGAGCTTTTCATTAGGGAAGCTGACGGAAGAAGATGAAGAGACTTGTGCTTTGTTAAATAAAGTTGGAAAAACGAATGAGGAAAGTGTCTGCAGAAGGAAAGAGAAGGCCCAGATGAAGAAGGCAAGACACAGCTTAACACAGACAAATTTAGGTCTGGAAAATGACCAAGAGCAAAACAACCCCAGCTATCCCACAGGAAAAAAGACAAATTACTTTAAGAATCATCATTTATCTGATCGCAGAGGTGGCTCTTGTGCAAAAAAAATAATCACTAGAGAGACAATTTCTCCTGTGACTGGCTCCATATCAGAGGACCACATGTATTCTCCTGTATCCCATGAAGCTTTAGAGGACATCCTACATGCAGAACCAGTTTTGTTAGACAGTCTTGAATGCTCTGCTGATACAAGCCCCAGGTCAGGCAGCACAATGCACTCTTTTGCTGCCAGTTCATCAGACAAACCAACAATGTCTGGCCTTAGAGAGACAGAGGATGTTATAAATCCTGCCGTGCTGAACATGGCACTAAAGAGCCATGCTGATATGTCTGCAGAAGAGATACTTGATTCAGCACGGAGGAACCTGCTTTCCAGTTCTGCAGGGGAAACTGAGAGACTGGAGCCCAGGGGACTTGGGGAGAGAGCAGCAGGCAAGCCTCCTGCTGTGCCACCAAAAACAGAAAAGGCTCTGCGGCGTGCCAAAAAGCTGGCAAGTAGGAGAAAGAAAATGCAAGACCAGCAGAAGAAACATCAGACTGAGCATACAGATGGTGTAAGGAGAAAGCCTTCTCACTCTGGACAGACACTAGCATCTCCTTCACCCTTGGCAGACTCTTCTCTCAATCCTGCCCCTCATTCAACTTTTACTCCCACAGAAAACAGCACAGGAAGACCCAACGGTGCAGCAGCAGTAAGCCCTTCACCCTCTTCAACCCAGCGTAAACTCCTCCAAGACCCTGACTCTGGTCAATACTATGTGGTTGATTTACCAGCTGAAGTTAGTTTAAAGACATTTTATGACCCAGAAACTGGCAATTACATTCAAGTCTCAGTCCCTTCCTCAGAAGGGAACTTGTCACAGCCTCCCTCTTCAGAAGTTATGAGTTCTCCCTATGCCTCCTACCCTAAAGTGCTGCCTTTACCGGCTTCATCTGTAGCAGTGCTGAAGTCACCTTCTCAGCTCTCTGAACCTGCCTGGTTAATGCCAGCTTTACCAGGAGAACCAGCTGAACTGCCTGAAGATGGCCAGCAGGACTGCAGATACACTGGAACTGTGGCTACTCAGCCCTGTACTGAACCAGCCTCTTACTCCTACAGTCAAGATGCTGAAGAAACTCAAGTTCGCTTAGGAAAGGACTTGAGCCCAACCCCAAATACTGGCATAGTGTCCCTCTCTGATTTAGGTGATTTTGCTGCTGAAGGAGTATCTTGAAAACTGAAGTAAAAAAATATGCCAGCTAGTGTTTTTTAAGAATTGTTTGGACAGACACACGCACACAAAAGCACATGCAGATTTGATGTTTGTACAACACTTTATGTCTGAATCTCATTGTGGTTTGAGTGGGAAGAAAAGTGAAAGTTGACCATGTTGAAAGATGCAAGGTGATGACTGCACTGAAGAAAAGTGAAATTGAGTAAGCACCAAATTATCAGTGAGATGAAGGGGCAATGCCAATTAAACAAATAAATGTGACAGTATGAAGCCACTGCTTGCTGCTGCTGCTTTACCATATGGTGCCTGGGACTGCCACAGCAAGTGTCCTTTTGCCCAGATGTGCTGCATGATATATGATGCAAAGTAAAACCTGTGAGACCATTCTGTCCATCCTATGAGACCTGGGAGAGATGCCACATCTACTGAACTTCCCTCACTCATTTCCTTTGAACTATATTGACAGGTAGAAAGCGTATGGCTACAAATATGCCACAAACTCAAGATTAATTTTTTGCACACATTGATTGCCCATATGTTACTGACAGGAAGTTTGATGCTGCACACCTAATACATCAACCATGTCAAAACAACCATTTAACAACCAGAATATAGTTGCAGCTGCTCTAGACTTCTCATGCACTTTTGCAATGTCCACTAACGTGCTGCTGAATTCTTTATTTCTTGATAATCTCCAAATAAGTTCCCCTAGAGTCAGGGGGTTATTTATAATGCAGCTTAAAAATTCAACTTATTCTTGTACTGGGCCTGAAGTATTTTGGTAAGGAGCAAGGTTGAATGAAATCCCATAACAGCACTTAATTTTTTGTTAGGATGAGATCTTTGCTTATTATAATTCAAATGCTTTTTGTTTTGGTTTGTTTTCAGGCTCCCACTGAAATACAGTGCTAACTTTTTAAACCTGAAAAACGTACCTAATTTTGGTCTTGTGAATTTTGTGATTTTTTTAAAAAGACAGATGTAAGACATCCAAAGTATTAATTTCTAGAAAAGTACTTCTTTGGATTACCACTTTTCTTTGAAAGATCTGTATCAAAATATCACTCATCCTTGTGTAAGCACTTTTTTATCATCACAGATAATGAGAGAACCCTGGTGAAAAGATGGAAAAATTGTATGTAATATGCCTGATTATAAATATCTATATTTGGAGTATTGGTTTAATTTTTCTCTGTTTCATTTTTGTACTATTTTCCCCAATTAAAACTGAAGTGCAGGAGCTCTAAGGAAGAGTTATATCAGTGACTTTTGCATCTTAGGCTGTTTTTACATTGTTTTCAGTGAAGCAACGCTTGACTTCCTGAAAAGAAGGGGAAGAATCAGTATTTACTACTTTTGGTAGTAAATACAGCATGGATATGGGACACAGGCACTGCTCCACTCTCTCAGTTTAAATATTTATGATAGAGGTTTTCTCAATTTCTCAATTTCCCAAGACCAACACAGGACACAGAGCAACACTTGGAGGCTTTGCTCATTCCCTAACCTGAACTCAGCTCCCAGCCTTCCTCCATCCCTGACAAGAGCAATGCAGTCAGAACCTGCCCTGATCCCATCAGAGACTTCCTTTTATTGGTGTTATTTGCTAAAACGTTTCCCTTAGAGAGGCTAGACAAACACTAAGGGCATCTCTTGGTTGATTTCAGCGGTGTTTGGATTTGTCCTTTAATGATTTTCTAAGGTTCATTTCACCTGCTATGCAGAGTTGTTCCAGACTTGCCACTTTATGATTTGGCAGGGACAGTTGCAGCAGAGGTGTGCCAAGGAAATGGAGAAGCTTGTTCTGGTCTGGTTTGGTGTTTTGAGCACGTTCAGCCAAATGCCTGTATTTGAATAAACATTTATTGTTCAGTCTCCACCCTTGAAAGTTTTCAACACCTGAATGGATAAAGCCCTGAACAACCTGGGCTGGCCTCAGAACTGACCCTCCTTGAGCAGCAGGTTCATCCAGCGACCTTCTGAGATCTCTTAGAGACTGAATTATCCTATGATCCTATTCTGCAAACATTAATTTTTTAAATCAACTTTAACTTGCAACTCAGAATATGCAGTCTCTCCTGGGAAGGGACTCATTTTGAAAGAAATAGAAGAGAATTTTAAAATCAAGAGTGTTTCAGAAGCAGGGATTGATTTTTCAAGTTGTTAAATCAAGGGAAATGGCTTCTATAGGTTTTTTTCCTTTTTTTGGTTACAACTGTTATGCTAAACTCACATGGTGCCATTCATGTTGTATTTCTCTGTGGCTGTCACTGTATGCAGCAAAATGTCTATCCAGTGTACAGCAGAATATCATCTACATGTTGAGATAAACAAATCTATTGCAGTTTTCCATGGTACATTTAGACAGAACCTGTGTAATCTGAAAGCCTAATAGAGAACATAAGCCATTTTTTTCCTTTGATATTACAAATTTAACAGACGTAAGTCTAAAAGCAGACAGGCTCTCAGAGGACAGCATAAAAGCTTTCTTTCCAAGGGGAGACTGTGGATACAAAGTATCTGTGCATAAATATAAAATAAATGGTAATTTGGTAAGCAAAATCTGTAACTGCATAAAAAAAAATCACTTTTGCTTGGTTAACTGTCATTTGTTTTGTAGATGTGCACACTTCTTCTTCACCCTGTTTTTGAGAGTCATCTTAAATTCTTTTTGTGGAGAATGGGATCCTCCAATGCACTACTTGTAGGTAAATGGAAACATGGACATGTGAAAGGAGCCAGTCCTAACTTGGATACCAGATACCTTTCGAGTAGGACTTCTTTATTTGCCCAGTCCTTTCTGCTAGCTTAAGAGAGCTGCATTCCCAGCAGACTGTGTCTCTGAACATGCACGTCCCAGAGGCAGTTTTGGCCTAGAGAGCTAAATGGAATAAACAGAATTGGAGTGTTTTTAAAACAAGTATGAAAGTGGTTGTCATGGTGTATCCAGAGCTTTCTCTAGAGAACTTTGCTACAGGGAGTGAATGGTATTATGAAAGTGCTGCTCCAGGTTCCAGCCTGATATTGACTCCATTTGAGTGTTAACACATCTGAAAACCTGTTTTTGTCCTAGACCACTCTGTTAGCCAAGTTCTTACTAAGCCATGGGAGTATGTGTGTCTACAAATTACATAAAACTGCCATTTGCATATTGGTATAAGCAGTAACATCTGTGATGGTGAACACAAAATCTCTACGTGTTGAAAGGAAGTCAAGTGTCACCTCTTCAAACAACAAATATTTTTCTTTCCTTGCCCTTTTCTGGTTTTGTTTATCGTTTTGGTTTTTTCCATTGGTGCTGTGGGAAACTAGGATGGAAGAGGACATTACTAGGCCAAATGACAACTGTTAATAGACCTCTTTCTTTGGGGAGATGCTACGGAAGGCATGCGATAGTCATGAAACTAGTTGTAGGAAAGAACTATTTCATGATACAAATGACGGTGACGTGAAATCAGGTTAAAAAGTGTTGAGGCAAACTAAGCTGAATTCTGCCTTGCCATCAGATGGTGGTTTGGGCTAGAGAGCACAGCAGGCTCTTTGCACGCACAGAAGCCGAGCAGACTGAAGGGAACAGAGGGCCATTACTTTCACTGCTTCCTTCTCCTGCAAGTGGCCTTTTTTACATGTTGATTTCTTGGTTCCCTGAGCCTCATTTACAGTGGTTGTTCTTCCTTATCCGATGTGACTGAGGCCAAACGTGTCTCACCTAGTTTTTAGCTTTAGGGCTAGAACCACCACCCTTTGAACCTCCTTCTCCTCCTGGGACAACTGCAATGCCTTCCAGTCCAGTCGTGACACTTGGACTACGATCCCGCAGCCATGGCTTTGTCCCGAGATCTCGAATTTCTAACTCAAATCCAGCAAAATGCTGGATTTGTATTAGAGAGTGCAGTTTAATTGAAATGCCCTACATGCATGGATTTTTCTCAACTCCTTCTTGGGTTCAGTGCCTTCCTAAATCATCTGTCCAAGAAAATGTGTCATTGGTGTGTTCCATCAATGCAACTGTATTTGCAAATAAGTCGTTATTTATTAATTAATAAAATAAATTGGACTTGGTTTACAATACTGGAATGACTTCTAGACAACTTTTTCATTGTAGTTATGTCTCACTGTAATTTTATCTCCAGTTATGTCAACAGAAAAAGTCGACAACATGGAAGCATGTGTTTGTGTGCACATGTGTGTGGTACACAAATGATCTAGAACTATGACTGCATGCAGAGCTTTGTCCCCCTCCCTCTCCCTCCTAAAGGGAGGGAGCAGGAGAATGGACAGAAACACCTTTGGCCCAGGACTCCTGCAATCTTTCCCACACCTCCCCACTGTGTGAGGGCAGCAGTGTAGCCAGAAGACCCTGGGGGTGTAGTGCCAGCACCTAGTCCAACAGCACTGGAAGAGGATCGTCTTCTTGCCACCACCCAGAGGACATCAGGGCTTTTGCATCCCCTGTGTCCTGTCCCCACCATGGGGACATTGCCATGTGTGTAACTTGGTGTAACTTTTCTTTTTTATTACTAACCAGTCCTGCAGACTGTATGTAGCCTTCCTGTCTTGTCGCTGATAGCTTTACATTTCTTGGTTTCTCTTATTGTCTGTTGCATTATGAAACATGGCAGAGATGCTTCTCTAAGTGATTTTGGCTCAGTCTTTGTCCAGACTGGCAGTTTTATTTACATCTGCTCTACCTTGGTCCCTGACTAGTCAAGCAGTCCTTGCTGACCGTCAAGTGTGACTGTGATTTGAATATAATAGAGCATAAACAAAAGCTGGCTAGTTATGTTTTCACTAGAAACATATTGACAGATTTGTATATCTGTATTTGGGGGGATATACACTGTTTCCTTTCTGAGTAAATGCAGAACTCTAAGTTTGATCCTCTATCTCATTGAAAAGCAGTATCAGAAGCTGGTGCTATTGTGCATAACAGATAACATGGGCTCTAGTGACTACATACGAATGTGCAATTTGAAGCAACTGATGTACATCAGTCATTTTTATTAAAGAAATGCTGCTTCAGAGCCGTATAGGAGACAGGAAGAACATGGAACACTTGAGTAAATTGAACTTCAGTGTGGGGTTTTTTGTGAAATGCTCATTATAACAGAGGTCAATGATTAATTTATTTTGTCTTTAGGATGATTATTCTGCTCTTATGATGATCTTACATTCACCACTGTCCTCCAGTATTAAAAATAATATCGTAATTATGGGGTTTAAATGGGTAGGGAATGGCTGAAAATGACCTGTGGTCTTCCCTTGCTTCTTTTTTATATTCTCAAAGTTTTCATGATGTTGATTTTTTACATTAGATAGTCAGGTCTTTGGTACTCTATGGCCAATTAGAGACTTGTTTCTAATATGCTATTGAACATACTTAGAAAACAGCATTTCAATAGTGCAGAAGAGAAATCATTCCTGTCCCAATTGCCTAAAGCGCTGTGTTTTTATTAAAGCAGATTTGACTCAAGCATTTGGGGAAGCAGCTTGCAGTGTTAAAAGATAAGCACTTTCCCATGTCCAAATCTATATCAAATAAATCAAGACCTGGGTTACTCTGAAGGAAGGAGAGGGGAAAGACTGTGAGAAGCAGGGACAATTTCTGAAATCCTTCTAGCAATGGAAAGAAGTTGACCAACAGAAAAAAGTACAAAATGTACCTTTTGAGGTGTATGGAGACATGCTTTGAAAAGCCAGGGCTTGTCAAAGACAAGCTGCCTGACAGGCTAACTCTTCCTTGCGCTGGCTTGGACTGCCTTGTCCTGGAGCTACCCAGTGTGTTCATGCTCCTGCCCACTGGCGTTCCATGTCAGAGCCTCATCTTCTCACAACTTTCCAGTTGCGTAAAACTCGCATGCAGAGTGGCAGCATTCAAAGCACACAGAAATGAGCCCCCTGCTTATTGCTATGCCAGAAGTGCTAGCGTTGTCACCAACAAATGAAGCGTTTCAGGTGAGGTAATGTGGGCTTCTTCAGGATCTTCCTCACATTGGCAGGCCACAGATGGCAGACATTCTGAGATAAACAGCGATCCTTCTTTCTATTCCCAGTGCTGATAAGCTGCAGAGGATGTGAACTGGACCTGGCCCAGGAGAGACCCTTTCTTTGATTGCACTGAGGTTGCCAAAAGTCTGTTGGCAGAATCGGTTTCTGCTGGTGAGTGCTGCCTGCCTGGATCAGGTCTCCTGAGATTGCATCCCTTCCCAAGGAATGTGAATTAAAACATCTCAGAAATATTCCATGCCAAAACTGGCTGTGGCTTTGTGAACTTTCCAGAAGGAAAAGTCAGAAAGAGAAGAAAGGAGAAGGTCATACTGCATTATGATACAAAATAATGTTTCTGTTGATAATACATCCGTACATGGATATATGCCTGTATAACGATGTATCAAGGTGTTTCTATATGTCTATGTGTAATTACGCATATAATATTTCTACTGAAATGTCTGGACATGATCTAAACAGTGCCCTTGAACTGTCCTTTGCATCTCCCACCTGTCAGTCTTGCACACCCTGCTATTTGCAGGGTCTGCGCCGAGGGAACTTGGGTTTTCCCCTGGGCTTCCCATGTTCTGCTACCCAGGAGGACGAATGTTTGTCTCTTTCCATATTCTTGCCAGGACTGGGAAGTGTACATGGGATGCCCCCATGGCTCCATCTCTCCTGCTGGTGGACCAAGTGGTCACCCTCACACAGACTCCTCTTGCTAAAGGTGGTGCAGTAGTGGGTCCTGAGCAGTCCCCCCAGGCTGGGCCAGATGGGGCTATAAAGGGAGATGGAGAAGCCTTTTTCCTTAGTATTCCTCCCCCTTCATGAAACCACTGTATTATCAACACAAGACAACAAACACTTCTCCTGGCAACAGGATCAGCCTCGGCGGCACTCCGACTCGGCGGCATAACTGGCCCTAGCACTGATCCTGTTAACAGTAAATGTATTGCCTTAGCAACCAGATGATCCCTAACATAAACTAAGCAGGATCAAATACCAGCAGAGGTACTGGCCCAAAAACCTACTGACATGGCCAAGTCACACAACTGCACCTTAGTAGAAATTTTCCAATAAAATAGCTTCTCTGCTGAAAAACAAACAAACAAACAAAAAAACCCTCCTACTTTGACAACACTGAAATTGCTGGTAAAAAAAAGCACATTTAGGGTACTTTTTTGCAACTGCTGTCTCCTGAGCTAGGAAATTTACTGAAATATTTCTGAGAAGTTCTCATTTACTCGCATGTATCTATAAGTAAACAGTCCTAGACCTTTTTTTTTGATTGAAACAATTTTTTATAGAAATTATTTATTAAAAAAATATATTAAGAAATTGTAGCCAAAGTAAAAGTTTTCAAATGTCTCAAAATGTTTCCTAAGTCCAAGTTGCTGTATTACTTTGTGGGGATTTTTTCTCCTGTTTGGAGTGAAGAAGAGATGTCACCATCACCAAAATGGCCATATGAGGGGAAAACAGTTTCTGGTCCAGTCACAGACAAGTGCTCCCTGCACCGGCTGCCACAGGTGAGCCACTGTGGAACTCCCTCTTGTGCTGGACTGTCCACCTTTGGATACAGTTGTCATGCGACCAGCTCCATGCTGGTGCTCTTGCTAATAACACTAAGGGGGGGCTACTCCTGCTAGTAACTAACTGTGTTTTCAAGTGGCAGAGGAACCTGGCTGTAGTTTTATATCCTTCTGGGCATCCAAGACACATTTAATGGTGTGCAATATCTGCATCCCTCGAGTATACTAAGAGAGGTTATCCGATCGTGCTCAGTAGGACATTAACCATGTGGTTTACACTTGTCAATTTTTATGCTTCTCATCTGAAAACCCCAAACAACAATCTGGTCCTTGAAAACCTTCCAGCTGTGTTCATGCTGTGAGAGTGGCACTAATGTAAGAGCAATGGTGTATTCATACTGTGCTTGAAGCACTTCTTCAGGGGACACAGCTCTGTCAGTAAAACTGAGATTTGCACCATGGCAGTAAGACCAGCCAGTAAATAAATCTGACTCAAGTGGTAGAACAAAGGTTTTTATACATAGGACTGCATCTGTGCTATGGGCTTTTCCTGGAACTGGTTTTTTGAGGTCAGCTCGATGATTCACTTACTTTTTCCACTAGCATTTTGAATGCTGAATGAGTGTGTTCAATAAAGACATGGAGGATCAGAATTGTTTTATGTTATTATTTTAGGCAAATTTTATTTGTCAATGCTCTTGACTTAGATGACAGTTAGATCACATTTTATGACAATTAATGCAGAACACCATGAAATTCCAAAAGGTTCACATACTTGCAAGTCCCAGAGATAAACACTGTGAAATAAAGGCTAAATCACATGCCCTTGTGGTGGCAATAGGAACAAGGTGTCTCTTGTACTATGGCTCCTCCTTTTCTGGCTCATTAATGTAATTCTTAATAACAACAACTCTCATTTATTCACTCCTTTCCTGTTTTCACAGTGTCTGGCAAATGGTGTGTTGCAGAACAAAAGAGCTGGGTGCTGCTCAAAGGGATCACTAAGAAATCTTCCTCCTTCCTTTCCTTCCAGTTTGGGCCCAGGTTTTGAGCTCCATCCCACAGCCTTACAGTAGAGGTAGGGCTAAAACATGCAGTGAGTTGTGGAGTTTGCTAGCAGAGAAATAGCTCTGTGGGATACATGAATCCAGCTCACCTAAATGCAGGTCTTGAGCCCCATGTAATGAAACCGCATCAAAAAGAGATGAAGCCACAGTTTGCAGACACATACACACCCCAATGCCTGGCTGCTTGTCATCTGTATTATTTGTCTGAACAAGAAGCTGCAACGTTGATCTGGGTTACTCCCAGGTTCAACTCCACAGGGGTATTCGGGTATTTGACTCTGATCTCTCACAGATGGTGACTGTGAAATCTTCCCTGGAGAAGCTCTGGCTCAGTCACAGTTAGGTTTAGTTCTAAACATGAGTACTGGTTCAGAGGAGAAATAGGATCATGTCTTTTCTTCTGTACCTCTTCCTTCCCTGCCAGCAGCTGATTTCTTGTGTACTGCTCCAGAAATATTTCTAATAAAATGAACAACTCCCAGGGATGCTCCTATCCCTTGCTATGCCAAGGACTGATGTTCACATCAGCATCTTGGTTCTCAAGCATCTGCCAAATCTTGATGGCTTCAGCCGGCACAACAGAGCAAGGGTGAGCCAGCTGTGTGATATAACAAGCAGAGTTTAGGTTCCTGGGGAGTCTTCTTTGCAGAGATGGGCTTCTTCATTTAATGGGCTTTGGATCTTATTTAACACATCAGCTCATGTACAGCGCGGGTGTAAAGAAGCTGTGTGCATATAATAAAAAACCTCAGCCCATTCAATACCTAGAGGAGTCCTAATAAATTTGCCACTATAGCAAGTGTTAGTCTCTAGGGCCAATACTGAACGCTGGAGTTTAATAAACAAAAATTCTGAAGCAAGAGAATTGAAAGGTAAAACAGTTCAGCTGACAAAGCAAACACAATTTAATTAGAAATTAAAAGTTTTCTCCTGGCCTTGACCAGTCCCAAGGGCCAGCGTCTCAGACTGGTTGTGTCTGACTGTCTTCTGACGGCCGCTCACAGGGTGCATTTTCCAGCCATATTATCAGAGATCTTCCAAGCTGGGCTGAAGGGCCCTGCTCAGAGCTCAGAGGACCTTGCATACCAGAACAGACCTGGGCAGCTAATAAGCCATATATGTCCAGGCCATCTGTGGGGCAGAAGATGGTTAAGTCATCAAGGATGGCATACCCCCATGTGTCCACCTGTACACAGCAGTAATGTCACAGTTCTCTGGCTTGTACTGGGACTTAGAAAGTGAGGTGGTAACAACCACCCTGCCATTAGACCAGCCCAGAGAAGAGGGGTTTTATTCTGTACAAACAGACCTACCAATCACAGTCTCAGGTCCTGTAGGGCAGTTTAGCTAAACTGTTAACTGTCCAAGACTAGAAACAGCTTCAATGCTGCTGTCACTTTTTTGAGAAAATATAGATGCATGACAACTTCCAGGCCCACCAGAACACAGAAGGGATGGGCATTAGGTGTGGAAGTGATTCAGCCTGCAGAAAAGAGCAGCAGTTTGTTGCTTTGTCTGTAAAAACTCTTCTTGGCTAAAATGACACAGGTAGTGGCAATTTTCCTTGTCTGTTTCATGGTATGGATGTTACAGCAGTACTGCAAAAGCACTGACTACAGAAGAAGCCGTCAAGGTTAAGTACTGAAAGACTTATGCAGGCCAATACTTTAAATCCTGGTGAGTTTTATTTACTATGGGTTTACCACAGGAGACTTGTCACAGGTCCAAAAAGTGATGTTCAGACTTCTGAGACAGCAGACCAGCACCCGCATGTCTTATGGGAGACAGCTTAGGGCAGGCAACAAGGGTGTTGTGACTGGATTATTAAAATATTGTTGACACATCACCCTCAGATAAGACTGGATTTGCTGTATGCCAATGAAATTCTCATTCTCAGGGGCCAGATCTATGTAAAGTCTTCTTTGGTTGGTATCAGGAAAAGATCATATTTTGTGGTAATATGGTCACTTGCAGTCAATATTTTACTACAGTGCAAAGGAAGTTTTCAACTGGAAAGACTAAAGTGTTGTTTATTGTAACCTACTGCTCTTTTATTTATGGCAAGGGTGTCAAACTCTTCAGCAGAGAGATCTGAATTATGTGCTCGTAGCTCGGGTATCAGTTCAGGTTTTCTCACTTCCCCTGCTTCACACACTGCTTCCACCACACAAACAGCCAGGCACAACAGGATCTTTATCGAGTAACAGCTCTTTTAGAGGGAGGATGTGCCACAGCAGCACACCACAAGCATTTCATCTCCATCCCCTGTTCCCTCGTGGTCCACCCGGCAGCAAACAACTTCCTCCCACACTGCGCTGGCTTCTTTCTGCTGTAGGGAAGCAGAAAGCTGAAGCGTGCAGCAAAAGTGCAGACTTCCCAGAGACAGCCCTACCAACAGACTTTCTCCCTGGCCCTGACACAGGATTGGGGAGTCCTCTGGGAAGCGCAGAGAAGGTTGGCCCAAACTCACCAAGGGCAGCAACCTCTGGGGCATACAAGAAGAGAGGGCAACTACAGCAAGAGGGAAGAGTTTAGCAATATAACACAATTTTTTTCTGCATGCACATGGCCTTCAGCATCATTGTAAATAATACTCCTAATAAAGAGCCAATTAGCCTAACAATCTCATTACCATCCAGCATGCAGTCTAGGAAGCACTAGCCTACGGCATAACTGAGCAAAGGTGTGTTCTCAGCTCCCCATTTCCTGCTACATGTATAAGGAGGCATAAACAGATGTGCAAGAGATAAAAAGCATGGAGAGCTGAGAGAATAGCATGCAACCTTATAAAGCAGGTCTCGTGGCCTGCCATTTTGCATCAACCCCCACTAACAAAACCCAGACCAAGGTACTGCAATAATCCTGCACAAGCACTCTGAGCACTGAGTCCCAGTTGGTGCTGCTGCAGCCTTCCCGATACTGGGACATGTTAGCATGGACATTCACAGAGGATTACTTCATGGGCTGTAGTGACAATGCAGTAAGCCATTAAACAAAACATCTTTGTCTTACATCTGTCCAACTTTAGGCTTCCATTTTTCCTTCACAGAATTGAAAAAATACCACACAGGCTGATTTCAGATTAGCTCACGTGTAAATCATCCCCTTGGGCTTGGGCTGTTCATGCTGGGGTTCAGCCTGAGTGACTTTTTATAGCCGAGTTATAAACTTTTAAATGCCAGACTTAATCAAAGCTACTGAGATGGCCATTACAAGAGTGGTTTAAGTAGCATAACCCTGATATATGACAGCACAGAAGGAAGGAAGATGGCTCAACTGCAGCAGGCAGTCTATCTGGAAGGGAGCAGGGCTGGCGTCTAGAAATGGGCACGACTGAGACACAGATCTCTTGAGTTTTGCCCTTGTGCTACTGCTCAGTGACCTCAAGCAAGTTCCCTGAGCAGTCAGGTCTCAGACCAAAACTGAAAATGTGGCTCATCATGCCTGAGTTTCCCCAACACACTAACAAGAATGCAAATACATATCTGTCTGCCCTAGGCAAGTCACAAGTATTGCTGGTAAATTGGCCTAGGGTTTAGCATGGTGTTATGCAGACTAAAAATGTGCAAACCTGAAGGTTTCATTTATGGCTGACTTAGAGCAACCACCCACAAAAATCATACTGAATAATTATAACCACAGACACATCAGACACTGAAGAGTCTAAGAGACTTTGGGTTTAGGCTTAAGGGGGACTAATGCTGCTTTGCTCCTAATAGGAGTCTCTGTAAAACTTTGAGCCCCCTAATTTTGCTAGTTGTGAGCCACCCAGCAGGTTCCAGCTGTGAATCTGAGAGCCTCCCCTACTCTGCAATATCTTCGTGGTCTAAGCAGAACTGGACAGTCGTCAGTGTGAGAGCAGATGCTTGGACAGAGAAATCGATCTGAATGAAAACGGTACAGGAACGTTTCAGGGTCTTCTTTCTAAATTTATTCAAGTATTAAACAAACAGAAACTACATCATGCATCAGATACTTTTCTTTATTGTACAACAAAACTATGGACTTGTTTGTAATTGCAGCATTTCCAGCAACATCAGGCAGACTTGTCGATGTTATCCAGTTTTGCACAGTCACTAGAGTGTCACATCATGAATTATTAAATCAGTGCTTCGTGGTAATACATAATTTCTTATCAATTATTCATGCTAATGTGCGTGTAGTTTACTTAATTGTGTTATTGACGATCAAAAGTAATTTCCTGAAAATCCTCAAGGACAGAAAATTTAATCAGCGTAACTACTTTTCAGATGCAATGCTGTTAAGTATTCTTAATTTGCTCAACAATTCACTTATTTATGTACCTTTCTGGAGGAAATACGAGTTTAATCAAACAATTAGATTGAAGAGTTAGTGTACAGAAGGGCTGAAGTTCAACCGAATGCAAGGTAATTATGTTGAAATCAAGTTGGGCCTGCCTCTTTGGAGTGGGTGGTTTTTTTAAGTCTTTGTGGGGGAGACACAAAAAAATTATTATTGGGAAGATCACTAAGAAAACAGAGATTCTCTCTTCTCTCACTGCTCCCCACAACAAAGCACACAGCAATCTGTTTTATTTTGATGGGGAAAAAAAGGTCGTTACTGTTTAAAACTGAGCCATAACTTGCAGCCAGGGAAACTACCCTTTACCTCCACAGCTCAGCAGAGCCGGTCCTAAAGCTGGAACACAAGGGCGGATCACAGACCCCTGCATGTTTCCCCCACCTTGCAATTAGGACAGTTCAGGAGTGCCAAAAGAAACACGACGTGGCAAAAGTAAAGCAAAATTACTACATTTAATGAACGTGGGCTCTGTCAGACTTTTCTTTGTATTTGGGTGCAAGGATAGACCCAGCAATACCCTGTCTGATGGCTTGTGTCCGGAAGACACAAACCCCACCTTGGAGGAGTGCCTGGTACCCTTCACTCCTGGAACAATGAAGGTCCTGGCAAGCCACTCCCTGAAGACCAAGGTTTCCACACTTTGAATGGGTGCTGACACCAAGCTCTGCCTCATGAAAAGGAAGGTGTGCACCAGGGAGAACGGGAGGGTCCTGCAAGCCCCAGAAAAGTCTCAGGTTCTGTGAAATTCATGGGCTGAGATCCCTTAGATGGGGGAGAACAAATTTTGCTGCCAACCTTACCCAGGACTGCCTTTTCAAGCACATCCCCAAGCTCAGATCCTGTACGAAGCCAAACATAATCATGTAAAAGCATGTGCTCAGTGCATTTCAGGAGGTCCTCAGCACAACATGCGGGATCAGAGCTGACACGAATCCTTCCACTAGCCTCCACGCTATGTGCTCAGGTCTCAGAGCAGTGGTTTCACCCTGTTCTCCAGAGGCATCCGTGGACAAGCTTAAGAAGTCTGCAAAAGGCCCCTGAGAAAAGACGGTCCATGTCCGTAAGGTTAAATCTGCGTGTGAATTTCCCATGTCAAAAACGTGAGGCACCCCACAGATTAAAATGTCTGGTCTAGAGCATCTGCTATTAGTCTGCTTTGCTTTGGGGAATTTTGGGTCAGAGATAAGCCTATATTTCCTGAGGTATCAATTTCTCCTTTCCACTGTGCCCACTCTGTAATAATGAAGACATTTTCATATCTAGTTTCATTACAACAAGCCCTCAGTGAATGGAATAGTCAGATTTTGGATGGCATAAAGGAATATCCTTCCAAGCTTTATTTCCACTTTATTAAAAACAAAACATGCAAGGAAATATTTGCAGTGTTGCAATGCAGGATTATTTTGTTTTCCAGTCTTTCTTTCCAAAAGCTAAAATACTCCCAACTTTGTGCAGATTTAGATACAATTGCACTCTCCATTAAGTACCAGCATTACCATTTGAAAATACAAATGCTGCTCTGGAGTCAAGTGTCTTATGTCTAATCCAGGGAAGGGCAAGAGTAACAGACTAATGTTCATATAGCGACTAGTGCAAGGATTTTTTTCACAGGTAAACTGACCTCAGCATTTTCCCAGTAACCTACTCCATGGAAAGTTTCACTTTGGGGGGAAGAGAAGAGAGAAGGAAAAAAAATGGAGAAGAATTTCATTCAATTTTCTGCTTCTCTTACACCTGCCTTACCTGGGATAGATTTGGTTGAAGTCAAATGCCATCAGAAGACAGCAGGCCAAATTGGTATACGTCTGCTTATTCCTTCACCTCTGCTGTGTGCAGTGGGGTAAATGATGCATGAATGCCTCTCCTGTCCCAGATCTTGCATCTGGAAGTGCTGCCCTGCTGCCAGTCTTCCATCTCACGTGGGATGGGAAGCTGAGATGTGCGGGAGCAAGCCAGGATCCTGGGCATTTCGGTGTCCCTGGGATGTGGACGGGGGTGCTAAAAACAGTTTCACAAACGTTTCCAAACACAGATAGTGCTGATAAATCAGGGGGATGAATCTACATCGGTGCAAGAAAAGCAAGGGTGTGTGAAAGGTGGCCAGAGAGGACACTCAGATTTGCCAGTGGCCCCTTGATGTCCTGCTGGGGCATGGCCATGCTGCAGTTCACCCTGCGGCAGAGCCCTGGTGGCAAGTTCTTGCCCTGCACTGAGAAGTCAGAACTGGTCCGGTCTCATACGCTCTTCTCCCCTTCCATGTGCTCCTTGGTTGGAGAGAGCTGCTTATCCTGGCTGCCATCAGGGCCAGGTTTGGTAGGAGGAGTGGGGCTGCTACTGGTGGTGGGCAGGAGGTTGGCAGACTGGAGAACAGCCTCTGAGTGCTCCCTGGCCTTCATGCGCAGCGCGGCCACGCTGGCAGTGCGGTTGCTTTGGCAGCCGTAGGTGGGCAGGAAGGAGAGGCCCATGGGGTCTGGAACGCAGCACGAGCACAGTGGGCTCCCTGGGGAGAAAGGAGACAAGGCGCCATCACTGGTGAGGAAGGTCATGAGGACTGTCTGACTGTTCCCTCTGGAGAGGACAGAGATAGTGTTGGAGTCTTAAATAGCAACAACCCCCTCCTCTATTGGCCTCTACTGAGTACATAAATGTTCTGTGGATCAGGGCTGGAAAAGCCAGATCTTGTTCTGCTGAGGCCCACAGTGAAGGATCTCACACTGTGAGTCATCCAGGGTGACAAGAGTGTGTGAGGGCAGGCAGAGTCAGAAGCAAGCGGTCAAGTTCAGATCACACACGAGATCTGCCCTCTAGGGGAAGGGGAGCTCATCCCCTGCCCTCACACCAAGCTGCTGCTCTGTGGCTACCATCTGCCCCCTGCTGGAGGTGTCCTCCGCCCTCCAGCTGTGCAGTGAAGCCTGATCAGTTTGGGCAGCTGCATTTGGTGGGTGAGTGTGGAGGTCCCATCACTTATCTGCACCTGAAAGATTACTGCAGGAAGAAAGGTGGTTACTATGCGGGAACTAACCACTTTCTCTTATCTCACTGTAAGATGAGACAGACTTTTCCTTGGCCAGGCCCCTGCTAGCTACTGACATTATGTCTACCTGCAAGAGTCTGTTCCACCTTCACCCACCCAATGTCTGTGCTGCTTAAGGACACCTTGAAGAGAACAGCCTCCAAAAGTGAGGCAAAGCCACTTAAAGCCATGCCTGCTAATACAGTTTAAGTGTCCCATTAGGAGAGATGGGCCAGATCATCTCTACCTTGTCATCTGAGACACATGGGTCTTTCCAAACAGGCAATACAACACTGGAAAAGGTGGTGAAATAGATATTCCTCTCCCTTTAAGCCAAAGGCTCCTCTGCAAACCACTGATAGAGACAGTCCTCACTTTACCAGCTGCCTTCCTGAGCTGGACCACTGCAGGCTCTTCCTCTGGCCTATCTTTGATAATGCTGGGGCTTGGGCCAGTTCCCAAACAAGCACACCTGGAAGTGTAGGCTGGCAACCGGGCAGGACATGCAATTCATCCAGTCCATCCAAAAAGCCCCCCTGGTACCTAGATTAGATGCATCTATTGAATGAAGGGGAACGTGTCAGAGGAGTAGGGAAGGGAGGCAAGGTGGAATAGCTGAGCTACTCTCCGGTGAGAAATGTGGGGTGACAAAATTTTACAAGGCACCTCAGAGACCACAGGTGCTCGACATCCTCTCCTATACCCCTGGCAAATGCCTTTGCTAACTCCCAGCAAGAAACAACCCGGCCGCGCACATCCTAACACAATGCAATGTCTTCCTCTGATCTTTCCAAGCCAAGGACTTCCATTAATTTCTGCAGTTAATATTTGAGTTAAATGGCTCATGACTAAGTGATGGAACTAATAACCTGCGGGGAGCAAGTAGTCTTTCCTTTACACTTTTACTCTTGCTGGCAACGGGTCAGCACACATCTGCTAGGGATGAAGGCAGACAGTTGTTTTGATTTTAGGATGTTGGCAAGAGTTCTCCACAGCAATTGTCAGAGATTATAATCTTGCAGGTAACATTCAGGAAAAAGTACTCTTTGAGTTTAAAAAAAAACCAACAAACAAGTTACTAATGTAAGTGGAATGTCTTCTTTCTTCTTGCAGTACTCCTCTGATAGAGCATATGATCAGCAGACCAATATTTCCATGAGTTCAGGCTTTCAAATGAGTTGCACAAGCGAGTTTCAGCACTTGACTAAAATTCTCCATTTTTTTTCTCTTAGCACTAGAACTCTCTATTTTGAATTTTGTGGCTCCTTTAAGCAGGCCAGAAGAGCGTTTATAAAAAAAACACTCAGTGACACAGTTTACAGTTTTCGTCACCACAAACAAAGCTCGTGAAGTCATTTTTTGCTCTGTTAAATTGTGGCCACTTCAGGGATGCTAGACAGCCACTAACAAGAAGGAGGAGAGGAATTTTGGCACTTCAGAATCCCTACAGTTTGCAGCAAGTCCTAAGCTGCAGAAGCAGAGAACCCTGTTTTTTCACTACTGTTAAGCCTCAGTATCTTAGGGTTCAGCTCCAAAATGGGGGAGCATGGAGGCCTGCCTATGCATCAGCTGTCTTTGCTCTGCTGCTTTCTAACACAAACTGAACGAGGCTTTTGAACACAGTTGTGCAGCTCCCTGGCTGAGGGCAGGGCTGGCCCGACAGCAGTACCGAACCCAGGACTGAGCACAGGACCAAACCCAGGACTGAGCACAGGCATCATTTGCTCAGTGGGAGGTGGGGAGAAGTGGAAGAGAGTCTTCCCCTTTTCAAAAGAGCAGGAATCACCTTCATCCCCTATGAATAATTTCATTCCTTTGTTAGAGAGGGATAAAATATTTATCAGTCTTCAGTACTGATCTAAACTCTTTGCTTAATAATTAGACCTGATATTACCCAGTGGCTCTGCAACCGGAGGGTGCAGTTACCTGTGGTGGGAACTAGGATATCTCTAGCAGCAATTCACCCATAAACTACTCCTTCATCTTCGCTGAGGTTAAAACACTTGCAAACAACGACTCACACTCAAATAAATATAGAGTAATACATGTAATTTGCTCCAGGCTCCAGCTAAAATACAGGAGAGTAGGATTTAGCTCTTTCCTTTTTTATATATGTTGAAAGGAAGGTTGGATCTACCTTACAATTACTTGTGTTTGTGGGCAGTAAGTCCAGTGAAATTTGTCAGACCTTGCTGGCACAAAAGCCAAGACAAATGATGGGAGACTCAGGAGCCTGATGTCTCCACCTGCCCATCAGTCAGCCCAGGATGGACGGGGATGTGACTTTCACTAAGAAAGAGGCATCCACATATAGCAGACATCAACCTTTTTTTTTTTTTTACATCTTATTGCAGTGGGAAAGGAAGGAATTGTTTCTACTTATTTTTGATTCTCAGAGATGTTTAGGCACTGAGCTCCCATCAAAAGCAATGAGGGTTAAGCAGTTAGTCCCAGATCTTGATCCAGCTTCTACGAACATCTATGACAGTCTGATAATACTTTAATGGGATTTGGATAAGTTGCTACAATACAGACAGAGTATCTTTTTCTTTCCTTCAGGAACTTACTGCCTCCTGTACACAAAATTAAAATACACAATTAGATTTCCATTAACTTACAGCAAATTCTGCTGAATTGATCTGAACCTCCTTGTATTCCTATATGAGATCATACTGTAAATGCTCAGCCCGAACATAAATACTTAATGTAATAAATACAGTCTGAAATATTTGATCCACTTTGCAGTTTAATTGATCTACTACAGAGACTGACAAGAAAAATTAAATTAGTTCTGTCTTGTCTCTGCCAATGCCACAATTCAATTGTAACGATATTTGATCTACAATTTTGGTTGCAGATCCTTTTTTGCTCAGTTCCAAGGTTCAGTTTCAGCAGGGAAAAGTGTGGTAGGAGTGGGACCCGTATTGATACACAAGTGTTTAAAATACATATTTTGTATTTCAACTCAACAGTTTAAAGAATTTTATAGATAGCCTTTCCAAAAGGCAAAACCCCAGTTTCTTTCATCTTTCAATGTTTGTGCATATCAACATTTAATGTGGACAGCTGAAGAGCAATCTGATATAGAGGAAAGCAAGGAAAGATTCCTATTTAAGTTGTCACCTGTCAATGTATGCTGTTCAGTTTTTAGAGAAAATATTTGGCTTGATTTAAGCATTGTTTTCTTCTGATAGTTGCTTGAACTCTAAATCCTCATAAAGTCTGAAATCACTTTTGCAAGGGCTGGAAGATCAGCAACAACCTCAAGTTCATGATGTTGTTTACCAGTGAGAGATAATTCAAAGGGAGCTCCCTCTTACTCTCCATACATGACACTCACACTCTATTAAAGGCTGAGGCATAAGCCAGAAAAACAAAAGTAATTTCTTGAGTTCTGAATCAGGAGGTTCAGAAGAACAGAAAAAAGTCATGAACTTAAAGAACTTGAAACAGAGAGACACCAGATGCTCCCAGTATAATTTATGGTTGCCTCAAGGCTGCTAAAGTTGTGCTAGATGGCTCCTCCTTCTAGTGTCTTAGCTGGTTAAGTGTGGAAGACCCTGTGCTTCCCAGAGGCTGCAAAACCACTTCAGAGCTGACAGAAGAGTCCGAATATTATAATTGCACATCTTCTTGGCTTGTGAACCCTATATGACCAAAGCAAACACCAAAGAGCTGATGACCTGGTTCATTTTCTCTAACAAGAGACACTGGAACTAGAGGATTTCATTCTTCTTTATTTATACCATTAGTACTGTTCAAAAAAAAAAAAATTAGAAACCTGCCTGTTTGGACAAAAAGCTGGCAGTGTGACCCACAAGAGCTGGGAGAACAGAACCAGTCCTTTGAATACTATCAGCTCAGCCATCATTTACAACTCTTCCCTTCCACAATAAAAACATGATTTGACCCTAAATCCTGCTGACGCTCCAAGAGGGGTCAACAGGAACCCCTGCCCAGCTAAGGTCCACTAACATAATCAAGATTTGTCCTGGAGGAGCAAACCAGCAGCCATGTCCTTTCCATGGCTCTTAGGGCTCCTAGTATCTGCATACTCCTTAGTATTTGTGATAAAGATGAAAAAACACTACCTGCAAGATAGGGGACCTGCTAAAGACAGGGACCTGTGATACAGGAATCAAAGTAATTCACTCAAGGTCTGTGCATCTGCAGTAAACTAAAGAATTTTTTTTAATTCTCTAAAGTCACAGTGGCAGCTAAAGTAGGGAAAATGCCAAACAGAGTCTGCTTGACAGATTTACTATATTACATAGAAAAAGAAAATCGATAATCGAGAATGACAGAGAAAATAAAGGACCCAAGAGATTTGATTCCCATTAGCCAGTCTTTTGGTGAGGAGTGGTGCTTCAGTTCCATAAACACCAGTTCAAGGGTAAGTTAGGTCCTTGAACGCTTCTCTCTCAGCCTTGGCAGTGGGAATTGCCCAATAGAATTGGGCAAATTCTCTTCATCTTTCACTAATAGAAATTGAAACGTAATGGATGGGCAGTTCTAGTTGCTGTGGGTTTTTTCCTGGGTACTGCAATTAAGCCTCCCTAATATGAACAACAGCAACCACAGCAGCAACAAACCATAAAAGACACTAATCAATGGTGCCCTGGAATACCCACTTTGATGTGCATAATGCAATCCTGCTTCTCTGTCAGTGGTGTGGAGGTGCCGTGACAACCAACTGAGCTATAACTTGTGCAGAGCAGAGCTCTGGGTGAATTATGAAAGTAATTCCCTGGCAAGTGTAATTATTTCTCTCCTCATACTCTGCACTCATCATGGGGTCTGGGGAAATTTCAGTGGAATGTAACAGACACACTCTTGGCCTCAGCCACCAGAATGGTGGAACACTTCCGCTAAAAAATTGAGATTTTTGTTTATACCCATTAATAACATATTCTACATTAATGAATTGCACTCATGCTGTTATCCATTAGGAAGGTACTTTGAGGTCTCTCTCTGCACAGAACACTAGCTTCTGCTGATGACTCTATTGTTATACAGCCCATAAATAAAACAAGTATTTTCCCTTCATATGTGAGGTCTGCAATTAAATCTACTAAATGGACTGCAGATGCATGGTTTACAGTAAGTGATTCATCTTGGAATATGATGGAAATGTCGAAGTCACCACAATGAAGTAGCATAGTTGTCAAATTAGGACAATTTCAGAGAGCGATAAACACCAGAGATTTCATCTATACAAGACAACCTTCTTCCTGACTATGACCTATTCCCTGAAGTAGGAAACCCTGTATACGACAGAAATGGTGATGTTATCCTAATTTTTCAAATGAGAAATTGTATTTCCTGAAAGAATAGTGAGGTGATACGGTAGTTAAAAGATGTTTGCTACTAAATACAGCCTCCAATATGCTGAACTTCAGAGAAGCAGAGGACTCATGTGTGGAAAGGAAAAGGTCTATTGTATTATTGAATAATGAATATTTGATAGAAACAGAGAAAAACTGTCCAGTGGCAATATACTCCTCTCTGGAACAGTCTATGCTCTGATTGCTATTGTATAGCCAGTCTGTTTTCTTCACAGAACATCCTGCCACGGTAATACCATTTGAGGAAAACGTAATCTCAGTTTCAGAAACAAAAGGATTCATGGAGAATTCACGCTTTGGGAGAATATCTTGCCTCTGCTCATCAGAGCAGACCTAGACTCATGGTCCAACAATATCCACCATCTATCCAGAAGTGGCCCATGCGGAGTTCAGTTGAGTGCTGCCTGTTGAAGAGTTGCAGAGCCACACGAAGCATGAGACAAGCCTACAGTGCACTGCACGGGCTTTCCAAAAGCAAAGTTGCAGACTCAGTCCCTGCTCCATGCTAGGCTGTTCTAAGATTTCTTGTCTCTGCTAGCCCAACTTCATCATCAATTATTATACCCTTGTACTACAAACTAGATCCAGGAACCATGTGCCCTAAGACACTTTTTGCAGCCTTGGAAATCTGAGTCTGGAGCCAAGCAATGAAAGTCAGAGCAGGAGAGAGAGAGGTATTAGTTTCTTCACAGAAGACAGAGAACTCTCAGGTGGAAGAATGAAAATGGTCCCTGAGAGCATAAAATAATTATTAATTAGTTTCATCACCATCATCACTTATTATTCACTGTATTGATTTTAATTGTCTCCTTCTAAAGCATCAGTCAAAGATTACTCACTGACACCAACTAAGTGTTGGCTCACAAGCCCAGCAAAGTATGTCTTGTCTCCTCAAACAAGTAAGAAATCAACCCAGACTTCCCAGTAGTATCTGATGTGCTGAGAGTGCTCCTTTGTCTGCAGGCAGCTTTTACAGCCTTACTGAAGAGTATGATTCAATGGTGGGAATACATATCTATTTATGGGATCTGCATAGAGGGACTGCATTTAATCTGGCATTCGCATAGAAGAAAGAGGGGTCATGCACCCATCGGTAGTGAAATGGTGCTTTGATTCTGAAGCAACTATTTCGCTTTCAAAAGCACAACAAATTTCTAGTTGTTTCAGAGCATGGATGGCAGAAGAGAGATACCAGGAAGAACTCTCGATCATTTCACTTTTCAAAAAAAAAAGAAAAAATTTTGGAAAACCTCCCTACTTCCTGATTGTTTCTTTATCCAAGCCATCCAAAAAACAAACAGCTTGGAATTTTATGCTCTGTGCTGAAGTTGACAGGATATCATGTGGCATAAAGTCCTATGCCCTTAGAATCACTGTGGCAGAGTCTCTTTAGCATTTCTGCTGCAAAATGCAACTGGATTCTCAAGGGAAAGGCTTAGGTCACTTCATTAAGACACATAGGGACACAGACTAATGTCCACCTAAATGTAGGGTTAGTTCACCTTAGACAGGACTGAAGTGTATAAATCAGCTCCTGGCTCAAAGTGAGAAATGAGAAGGGAGAGACAAACAAACTGAACTGAGCAAGACAAAGGTCACATGAAGGTTTTGTGAACACTGTGTCTCTCCCTGTCCTTTCCCTCCTTCCTACAACCATGATCTCTGCCTCTAGACTGACAGGTGAGCTTGGTTGTGCTCTCAGATACATTGGTTTAGATGAACTGTCATTCATCTGGTGTTTCTACAACAAAGAAAATCAAAGTGCTTATCAAACCTGTGATACTTCTGGTCCACTCAGAACCTCTCGAGATTGTTCTGTTCACCATTGCCAATTAATGAGACTGAAGATCAAGATCTGCTGTGCACGGTCCCTACCTCAGCCCAAGTGAATTGCTCTCAGAGAAACAGGGAAAGAGGAATGTGTGGAGATGAGCCAAGGAAAGAAGACATGATACTCCATACATAAATACCACAAGAAGGATGTTACAGTTATTCTCTGCTTGTATAAATCAAATTTGCCACCTTACAGAACAACAAATTTTTCTCCCTTAAGCTTAAAGCCGAAATTTGACATTACTGGGACCCACCTACAGAAGAAAAGTACTTCCCCTCAGAGCAGCAGCTCAGTCTACCAGTTCCTTGCAAGTATAACAACATGCTTACAGGCATAGGCACCTCCACAAAGCACCTGGTAGGTGGCTATGCAGATATGTAAATCCGTAACTGGATTTCTTAAAATCAAAATACGCTGTCCAAGTTCTCTCGCATGTATCTGGAGATCTCTAGTGTCAGGCAGGAAACACAAACTGGGAATCCCAGCAACGAACTACACGTGTAGCTGACAACATCCATCAAGAGAATATGCATGCATCTGATAACTGGCCATCCCTATACAAATTATAAATAATTTGTGTTTACATTTGGGAACAATTTTTCAGGGACACTGCCTCTTAGCCTGGGCAACTGACTATCTAATATAAGTATCTCTATAAGAGTTTCAGGAATACTATGCCCCTAGGTTGCAAAAATGCTATCAAGCAAAAAGGAGCAAATTATTAACTTACTGGTGGAGATATAAAATCATAGAAAAGAATATCTAGAAGTCTTCCAAACAAATAGAACTAAAAAAAAAAAGTCATAGCAATTATTTTAAAATAATTTTATTTTATTTTGCTTGGCTTTTGTTTATTTGGGTTATTTTTCTTAAAATTTAGCTACAGTTAAACATGAAATAAGTGATAACAACATACTGATGCATTTAATTTCGAAAATGCTAAATGTAAATTTTAAGAAAAAATACACCTTCCATCCAAAGTTCTTCACTGAACACAACCCCATTTCCACACCTTTCAGCCCACCCAGGCTTACATTTATCAATGGAAAATATTTTTGCCTGAAGGTTTTCCCCTGGTTCTTACTCCAGAGAGGCTGTTCCTGCCCAGCAGAAGATGCTAAAAGTCTCTGCCCCAAGACTTCGCAGTCACAGGGCAGGGATCAAGAAGACTCTCCCAGTCCAACACCTGCTGCACTTTTACAGTGTTTAGGTTGACAGTTATCCTTGAAGTTTTAGGGTTCAGGTCACACCTGCGTGTGTTTTCTCAATTCAAAATCACAGTTCCCACACCTATCAAAATAGCAGTAGCTGTGTGGTGTGTCTGGCTTCAGGTTTTTTTGAAAGACAGAGGAAAAGGGGAGGAGGGGCTAGGACACTGGACTTACTGCAAAACTCAGTGATTCCAGGGTTTTCCTTCAGGAATATGCCTTAAAAATGCTGATTTTTTACTGGAAAGACTCACGAGGAGCATGAGGTCTGTCAGAGAACACAGTAGGGAGGTAATAGAGGACATTTGTGTTTCTAGTGGAGGGTCTTAAACTGGGAAAGTTTCCTCACAAATTATTGCACCACATCAGGGCATAGACTAAATGTATGTGCCACTTTGTGCTTGGCAGTGCTATGAGGCTTTACATCCTATAAATCTATAAATTGAATTCATCCTGCTTACACCCTTAGTCTTATAAATTGTTTGACTAGGAACAGCTAATGGATCAGCTGGTGTTTTATTTTTAAAAGATGCATACAATGCTGCTTTTTGGGCACTGGAAAGGATACGGACACTGGATGTACCCTTCCCGAAGCCTGCATCCCAGGTAATGAGGAATTACTTTGTATCCTCCCCTGTCCCCACATGCACACGCTTAATTCAAGTTCTCAAAGGGAACCTCCTGTTCAAAAAGAGAAAGGTCTGGCATTATGCAGAGATGTACTGCAAAGGAAACCGCATGCAAAGAGCGGATGAGGCATCAGCAACAGTGCCAGGTAATGTATAATGCAAAAGGATGTGTATAACTAATTTATTAGTATAAATATGACTCTTAAAAAAAAAAATATGCAAAGAAAACTCTGAAGGAGAAAACCCTCCCTTCCTCGTCCCTTGAGACAAACATTGCCCTCACTAAAACTGAGTGAAATGAAGGAACTTTGCCACAAATGATGCTACAAGTTACTACAGGACACTCACTCCTGTACCTGCAGCATCCGTCAGTGCAGTTACTGCTGGTCATAACTGAAAGAGGGATCTGACATCTCCCAAAGGCTTCCCCACTGCCTCAGGCGGGACCATACCTTTTGTCTTGAAAGAATCACTCTTTGAGCTTACCCCTGAATTTAGTCACTTACCTTTTAGAGAGGCGACATGGGATAAAGCTTGTGCGTAAGTGGCTGTGTTGAGAAGAGTCCCCGGCAGGCAGGAAGGAAAAAAAGGTCCTGTAGGACCCACTGCTCGACTCAGGCTGGTGGAGAAGAGAAAACAACTTGCTCACAAAGCCAGGACTAGCTGGTTCTAAAGACAGCATTTGTGCATGCACACAAGCACGTTAGCATCTCAGCATCCAACTAGATGAGACTGAGCCTGGATAACATTAACCTCCCACAGCTGCCAGATTCTCAGCATCTCCACATGTGCATGAGACACAGTAACATTTTCTAATGATTTGGGCTGTGCATGGAGATGATACTGTGTAGGTCAAGGCTTGGCAGCAGGCAACTCTGCATGTATGTACATGCGTCTGATGCATGCTTGCCACAAAGAGACACAGTTGATAACATGTATTTCTCTTACCTCTGCTGGATCTCCAGACCCTCTTTTTTGTTTCTGGTCTGATCTGCTGGAGAAGGGGAATTTAAATTCCTTGCAGGAGGAGCCACTTCAGCCATTGTTTCCTTAGAGCCCTCTTGGTCAGAAGCACCCCTCTCTGTTTTCCTCCATTTAGCTCTTCGATTTTGGAACCACACCTGGAGCAGGAGAATAATCCAGGCTGAATACTGAGTTTAGACACATGTGAAGCAAGGAAATTGTAAATTGTTACTCTAGTGAATTCAATCTTTTAGAAGCTTGGCTAAAATTTCCTCTTATTTTGTGCCCCCATTGTTATTCTAATTGAGCCTTAGGATTATATTTGCATCTGGAATATTTGTGTCAAGAAAACAAGCCAAAAATTTCTAAAGACATTCAGAATGCATGTTAAAAATAAAATAAAGCAGTTAGCAAAACAATTAAACATATGCTTGCTTTTAATTCTCACTGATTTTTATGTTTTAACATGTCTAAAAGACTGTTGTATAGAATTAACTTAAATATGTATCTAAGCTCTCTGAGGGAACTGTATATAAGTCTTTAAATAAGCTGATGCTAGAGTCAGAGAGGTCAGAAATTAGAAGTTATATATTAGACCATCTTATCCAGTCCTTTTCCAGGAGAGGAATGATACTTGCTGATATTCCTCTTGTCCAGTCTGCATTTAAAGGCCTCAAAAGGTAGTAGATACTAATTTTGGAACGTCATTCTGCAGTTTAATACATGCTAGTTTCCAAAACTCATTTCTCCCTGTAATGCAATACACGTAATTCATGTTCTTTTTATCCCCTGACTTTTTAGTCCAAACATTTTTTTCTTTTTTCCATTTACCTTGGAGCTGATGTTCTGAAAGCTCCTTAGTTAAGGTGGAAAGTGTTGAGTCTCTCTTGCGGTCAGGAAATCCACATTTTAATACATGACTTCAAGTATAAGTGAGATTGTTATTGTTATTATTCTCCTTCTACAACTCCATTTTAGTTATCTGCCTTTTAATTGCATGTATCAGCAAACGTTGAATAATGATTTTATCTATATTCTAAATTTAGAGCAGTTAAATGCAAAGCAAAATGCAGACACTTTCTTGTGTCTTAATTGAATGAAGGTCACAGCTATAACAACATTTAATTGAGCTATTTTTCATTATCATATTTTAATGACTTTGCACTGACAGTTCGCCTGCTTCTGAGGAAAGAGCATGATGAAGTCGTTTATTTCCCTATTTAGTTATTGTTTGACAACATCATCTTCGATTAAGACTCTGCTTTATAGCACATTAATCATATTTGAATGAGCAAGGGGTATAAATGTAAACATATCTCCCCATCCTCTGTTTCCTCATGTCCCTGCATGAAAGCAGGCTAAACAAATGCTTGCATCTATTGTCTGTTTGCATAATAGCCAACAACAAGGCTAAACACCAGCCCTCAGCAATCTCATTGTCACCACCCCTATCTCACCCTTGCACCTTTCAGGAAGAAGTTATGATCTTCCACTTCTGAATGCTCAATAATTGTCCCATTTATCTCAATTTGCAGTTCAGTCTTTAGGCACCAATAGCCAAAATGGCATTTTTTATTATATTTTTTTTAAGCCAGTACCTACAATGCAGTGGCAAAAGGAGATTTTCATTTCCAAATAATAATCAGTTTAATTTGCCCGCATATGACCAATGATTCATGTTCAGATTTAATAATCAGGATCGCATAATCTGATTATAGGAGAAATAATTTGTTTACAATCCCCAATTTACTGTGGTGAATTCCATTATCTCTCCTCAGCCATTGGGTTTTAAGAGATACTAACATGACCCTAGGGAACAAAAGGCAAGCTATTATATTTCCTACAATTAGATCTTTGCATAGTCTTAACCCCGAGCACCCAAATAAAAAAAAAATACAAAAACAGCCTGTAGAAAAGCCCCATAAATAAAATGAATACATAATCGTGTTCAAAATACGGTTTGCAACTCTGTGGTGGATGCCTGCAGTTATAGGGATCCATCTCTGACAACTGCAGGACAATTGTTCTTAGCAGAGCTGCGAGACACAGAGAAGTTAATCTCTGGATATGGAAAAACAAACTCCTGGATTTCTTTTTTAAAAAAAAAAAAAGTAAAAACTGTGGGAAGAGGAAAAGGGCGGAAAAGAGTGGTAGTAGAAAGAGAGTAATCACAGCCAATGGTGTTTATTGGATGATATTAAAGGCGTGGGAATCGCTCTGCAGGCTCTTTAGCTGTCTAAATTTAGAAAGAAGGCGAAAGGGAGAAAAGTTGAAGAGGTGCAGAAGATTTCTTCCTGGCAGCTGGGCTCCCTGAGTTGACTAACCCCACTGCTCAACATTGGTCATAGCTGCTTTGGAGAATCACGTCTCAGCTCTTTTCTCCACACACCCCCCCTCCAAAAGCAAGGAAATGGATGTGCATTGATGTAATTTAGTACCTTGGAGACGCGGACAAATTAGTGTAGAACATTATCACTAGTTAATTATGAATGACCGATTAATCAACCTAATCTAATATTCCACATTATGTTGATGTTATTAAAGTGCATCATGAAAATGACAGATCGTCTTCATTTGCGTTCTTTGGCCAAATGTGCACTCTACAGTCATGATGTCAAAAAAAAAAAAAAAAAGAAAAAGAAGAAACTTTGCCAGTTTGAATACCCGAGAGTTAAAAAATTCCCCAGAATGTTTACCTGCACCCTGGCTTCCGTGAGGTTGATTTTCATCGCCAGCTCTTCCCTAGTGAACACATCGGGGTAGTGGGTTTGAGCAAAAACGGCTTCCAGCGCTTCGAGCTGGTGGAGGGGAGGAAAGCAAATATCCGTCAGAGGTTTAGGGCTCGGTGGGGGTCTCTGCCTCCGCCCGTTACCGGTCATAAGCGGGCCAGGGGT
>NW_009726668.1:0-9052 GCF_000703405.1 Apaloderma vittatum
CGATGATCCCAAGGGTCTTTTCCAACCTGACGTGTTCTATGATTCTATGTTCCACTGTGGCTCCGGGCTGAATGTGACCCATGGGCAGTACACAGTCGCCATCACAGGATACTACATCTTCACTGCTACATTGCACATTGGTGAGCCCTCACGTACCCTCCATGTCCCTGCTGGGGAGGTCCAGGACAGCTGTCTCCCTCACATCTGTTTCAGTATACAGAGAAAAGCAGAGGAAGGGGCTGAAGAGGCTGGCAGCAGGGTCCTGCCAGACATGAAGCCTCTGCAGCTCCCGCCCAGAAGAGCTCAGCCCAGGCAGCACCTCCCAGTTACCATGTGTGACTGTGAGCCAAGGCAGTCTCACTCTGACCAGCTACCTTCCCTTCCTGCCAAACACACCTGAGAAGATACAAAAGGACTCACTGTTGATGAGTGTTGCTTGTTGAGCTAGTTAGGTGTCCTCTAAGAGCAAGATGTAAAAAGTCTAGTGCACTTGAACACAACATGAGAAGAGCTGATTAAGCCAGAGTTACTGGAGGGTACTTTAGGTGTTAGGGCTAACTGAGCTTTTAGCCTCCTCCCAAGGAAAGGGAGCCGTATATAGAGCACTTGTGTGGGCAACCCCAGGGCGGTGGTCCCAGACCTCCCCTCAGTAGTAGGATGCTACTAAGCAATAAGGCAGGGAGAGTTTATTTTCAGGAAACCTCTTGCAGATCCCACCCTAATAGGAAATACAAGCAAACAGTTTTTTGAATTTGACCAAAGCTATGGTTGAATCCTTTGCAACTGGCTGGATATTCACAAGCACGGTGAAACCTACTCCAGTGCTGCTTTTTCCCCTTTGCCTTGAAAATGGATGATACGGTCCATTTTATGGAAATCACTATTAACTGTCCCATAACACTGTGTATTATGTCCCTAGATGGAGTTGTGCTTTCAGTACTCTTTCTAATGGAAATGAAGAGTTTTAAGAGGAGGGAGGGGAAGAGAAGACAGTTAGAAAGGACAAGCTGACACTTCTCTCACCAGCCCTTGCACTGCAATTAAGAGGGGTCTCCTGGTGCTTGTCTCACCTCTTGCAGTGCACCACACAGCTCTTCCCAGCACAAGAGCTGTGGAAAACAGGGAGATGAGAAGGGAGGGCAAGTTGCCTTTCTGAGATCTGCATACAAGTTTCTTTTGCCAGAGACTGAATAAACTCCATACTACTCCATCTTGGCTCTCCAAAATTGTCTTTCAAGAGGAGAAACAGCAGTGTGCTGCTAAGATGGGCAGTTCTTTCTCAGTTCATCCTGCAGTGCAACCTTACAGAGTACAAAGCAACGGCCAGGAGCAAAACAAGCTGACAGAGGCAAGTGATACTCAAAATATATGCTGGAGGTCCACCTCCTTCCTCAGTGCTCTGCAGGAGATGGGGAGTTAATTCAAGCTAGGCTGAGTTAGCCCAACTATTAGCATAAGCCCACAAACTTTAACTGACTCGTGCTGTAGTAGAAATAGATAAAAAACAGTCAAGCCATCTGTCCCAAACAAGATAGCTTTTGTGTGCTCAAGGAAACACACAGCCCAGTATCTGGGACCATGTCCCAAAGCTTTAGGGAACAGAAAAGAACCCAGGAAGCCTCACAACCCTGTACAGGACTACGCACTAAAGAGCAGGCACCACCAAACCAACCTGCCCAACCTCTCTCTGGGACTGCACTACTTGCCATGCAGAGCAAGGAGGTTGTGCAAGAAACAACTACTCAGATCCACTGGCTCATCTCTTTGCACCATCATAGCCACAAGATAGGAAAGTTGCATAATTTGGAATTTAATTTCTTTGGCAGCCCAATCCGTTTGGCTGACACACTGTCCTTTGGTCTTAAGCCAAACTTTCTCTGGAAAATATCACACCAACTCTCTGCAGCAACAACTGGTAGAGGAATGGGGAAGGGATGAGATACCAGACACTTAATAGCTCTAAGTACCTAAAACCCAAGATGCCTGCTCCTCAGATAGCACACAGATAAGCACAGAGCCTGCCCTTATCTTTGCTGCCTGGCAGGTCCATTTGATGAAAACACTTACCTGATAAACATCAGGAGCAAACTCCAGCCACTTTTGCTACATCAACAACTGGGATAAAACCCCAGTGTTTTTTGCAGCAAGTGGTGTTTGTATCACTGAGCTGCATGCAACCTCACATCCCAGCTTCAGAACCAGAAGATTTCATTCCCAGCACCAAGAGAACAGTCCAAACTGTGTCCCAAGCTGCTGGTCTGGTACTGCACAGTCTGTATGTACAGCCTGACGAGGAGCACCCACTTAGTCCTAGTTGCTCAGGACTCTCCCAGGGCCTCATACAAAGTTCAAAGATACGAACAGCAGAACTGCACTGTTTGGAACAGCTGGCAGAGTTCACGTTCACAGATGCCTGCTCTTGCTAGCACCTCTGCCAAATGGATTTATTTGGTTTGCCAAGACACTCATGGGGGGTTGACAGGACAAGAGATTTCCGCATAGGCTGATCCACTGTGGTAGTCACTTAGAAAATACCGCTAGCCAGGTGACCTAGAAACTATTAGAAACCCTACCCTCCATGAACTTTATTTACACTGAGGAGCATCCAGCAGGACCCTCCTTCCCCTGGCTACACATGCACACACAGAGACTTCTTTCTTCCCTTACATCCGCCACAAGCTGGGAATCCTGCTGCTGCACCTCATCTCAGTGCTCTATCCGGACAACCATGACCGTGACGTTGTCTGCCGACCCTCGTTGTACTGCCTTGTTGGCCAGTCTGTTACACGCAGCTTCATATCTAGCATCCGCTTCTAGCTTCCCTTCTCTCATCTGGATGTTCTTATCCTGTTGGGATGAGGAAAGACAATGCTGATTGCTCCCAGCAAAGCACGTAGGTGCAAGCACATGGTAATATCCAAGCATGAGGAAGCAAAACAAATAAGGTCACTCAGGTATAAGGGAGGATACCATGGGAGAAGCATATTTCTGCAAGTCAGAGTCATTCCATTTTGTGCCCCCTGCACTAGTAAACCCAGCCCCCATGCTGCCTTCTCCTCACCTCCAGGCAGGACACAATGAAGTTCACAGCTTCTTCTGGTGTAAAGACTTTAAAGAGGCCATCACATGCTATCAGAATGAACCTGAAATTCAAGCAGAAATGGGTTCCAAGGCTGAATTTTTGGCTCCCCAGCTACAGCAAAATCCCTCCAAGCTATTTTATGAGTCTAATCCAAAGAGAAGATGACATAAAGCTCAACTAAAAAAAAAATCCCTCAGAAGCAGCAGAAATCCTCTGGTGCTCTAGAACCTACCATTCACAGAGCTGACACAATTTAAAGTACAGGCCAAAGACAGAGGCAACAATCTAAGACCTAGATCAGGACTTGGCAGGACTTCCTGGCAATCTTACTGACATTGCACTGTTGGGCAAGATCATTTACCATGTCATTATTTTACTTCATTATTTCTCTAGGAATGCTTCTTTTTCCTTTTAGTCCTTTTCATTCACTTTTTTTCCCTGTGAAATAGCTAATGCAAGAAATATTGAAACACAGCCAGCTTAATACCTTACATGCATCCCTTTAAATGCTTTATATTTCAACACTCCTGCGGTATGCAATAACATAAATAGAAGCCAGCAGTTTAAATCAAATTAGAGGCAGAACTGTGATCAGAAAACTCTGCCACTAGGTATTACCACAAGCTGCAAAGGTTGAGGGGATATAATGCTCAAGGCAGGGAGAGCTGCCTCCTAGCCCTCTACCAGACAGGGAGACAGCCTGCTGTGCACCACCTGCCTGCACAGGTGACTCCCTTAAGCAGGAGTCCTAACCAGTCACCAGACAAGAAAAAACTACAATCATCCCACAGGGGTGGCCAGCCTGCAAGAGCAGCACATGTCTCTTAAGACATCATTTCAGAGCCTGACGCTCAGAACATCTTTAGAAATATTTTAGTGGATCACTTGATACAGAACTCTAAACCCAGAAAAAAGCAGCAGTACTGGGTTACATTCTCACCTCAGAGAGCCTGCAGGGCCATACTGACATGAAAGCTCACAGCAATTTGCTATTGCAAATCATGTTAGAAAAGTATCTCAAATATCAGAGCTGGATACAGTGCTTTTTGTGGGCACCACAGCTGCTAGAAACAATTCTCAGAACATGATATGGGTCCAAGCACTCAAGTCTTAACTAACTGCTTGAACACTGGTGTGTGAACTTTATTCAGAGCATGAAGGAAGTCCAAGGCTTGTGTATATTATCACTGCCGTGAGACTGGTTTCTCCAACAGAAGCTGTCACAGTATCTTGGCAGAGTGAGGCAGCAGCAGCATCCCACTGTGCCAATAAGTAACAGGAGTGGAGAGAAATCAGCAGTAAAAGCAACCTCTAACTCTGAGTGATCAGTCTGAATGCCTCAGCCCTAACGGCAGACCACACAGGGTTACAGAGCTTGTGCTACTTCTGCTAAGCAGAGCTAGGACACAGCCAACCCCCTTGTGTGTGGGCACACTTTACCTGTCATTGTGCATGAGTTGGCAGCGTTTGATATCTGGCACAGAGATAACACCACAGCGTTTGTACTGCCCATCCCCGATGGAGCGGGAAACCTCAAGCACTCCTAGGACTCTTCCATCCCTGGACAAAGAAGGAAAACATTGAGACCCCTCCCCACACATGCACATCTCATTGCACTGCCTGATAGGAACACTCTTCATATCCAGTTGTCTCATACAAATCCTGATCCACTTCCCTGGCAAGTTCAAATTTTCCCACAAAGTCTCCTTTCTCTTCTGCATGTTTGTGTGAAGCTTTGGGAAACAAGTGGAAAGGGAGAGGAAGAAATGAAGTCAGGAGTATTCAAGGCTGGTTTTTGTCTCCCTGCCCTAATACAAGTCCTGCTTAGCCTAGCAAGCCAGGGAAGAGTTAGCATATATGCTGAGTTGAACTACTGGAGGCAGTGGTTTGAATTCACAGATTTTTTGGCAAAGCATCTAGCAAACTGCATTTCAATGGAAGCACATAAAGGCAACAGGCAAGACAAGCTCTGAGACAGCAGCCCCTCTCCTATGCTCTGCCTATCAGGACACCAAACCCTATAGAATGGCTCAGCTGGGGGCAGTTCCAAGGAGCAAGAACCATGACACTTTCTCCTGATCATAGTATCATACAATAGTTTGGGTTGGAAGAGAACTTAAAGATGTCTAGTTCCAACCCCCACTGCCACGAACAGGGACACCTTCCACTAGATCTGGTTGCTCAAAGTCCCATCCAACCTGGCCCTGAATGCTTCCAGGGACAGGACATCCACAACTGCTCTGGGTAACCTGTTGCAGTGTTTCACCATCCTCACAGTAAAGAATTTCTTCACAGTTCTGTGAAAACCAAGTTACAACACTTCTTAGAAAGCAGTTTTGTTTGCTAAATTATTCTGATTAACTGAGTGCTGCCTCAACAGAAGCAGCTTCCCACACTCCACCTTTCCAACAATCGCTTAAGCATCTTCTACCCCAAAAGGCTCTTCTGTGTACTCTGGAAAGGCACAAGTTCATTCATCTCGTAGTTCAGCCAGCCCTGCTAGAGATAAAAGCAAGAGGTGAGCCACCTCACAGCGAAGAGCTCACACACGTTGCAATTTCTCCCTTGGGTCTAAAATATTTAACAACAAGCAGTGGGAGAGGCTCCTAGACAGCTGTTTCCCCAGTTCTGAAAAGAGCTAACAAGACACTGACCAATCTCTTTCCTGTATGCAAGGATGCTTTATGCTAAGCATAAAGCAGCAGCATGTGGGGATAAGGGGATCAAGGCCTTCCAGACATGGCAGTGAGACAGAATCAAGCCTACATCTCCCCACCACAGGGGCATTCTGCCTCTGCAGACACTAAGATGCTTCACCTGCATGGAGTCCTCTCTTGTGAGGATGCCATTAAATCAAGAAACAGCCTTCAAAGAAGGAGGAGAACCTAGCCAGGGAAATCAGACACAGCTGCCCAAACAGCCATGCACAGCTACCTGCACAGGAACACTAAGACAATCCTGCACTGGCTCAAGAAGCCTCCTCCTACTACAGAACACCTCAGTACAGCAGCTAACCCCCAGAGGAGTAACATCAACTGACACTGAAGGCTTCTCATGCCCACTGAAACCACGCCCCCACCCTGCCTGTACAGGATGAGGGAGAGATAATGTTGCAAGCAAGGAAGTGGGTTCTGTTCAATGCTATAGTGTGCAGAAAGTGATAACTTCTTAAACAATCAAGTCCAGCTCTGTAGGCCAAGCTTAGGAATGTACAGGCTGGCATCACACTGCTAGGCTTTTACATGGGTTCCTGCCTTTGCAGCACAGCACTCCACTGACACTGTAAGTCCCCAAGAAATCAGACCCCATCAACCAACTCAAGCAAGTGAATCCTGAGACACCTCATGCATGACTGTGTTTCGCACAGGCAGCTGCTGATTCTCTCTAGGCACTCACTAGCATGAGCACTAGACTCAGGAAACTCCAGAAACTCAGTGCTGAGGCCCAAAGTTGGGCTAGAGTTTAGATTTGCTTGTTCACAACCTTTATGTACTTACCTGACATTTCCTCCAGCCTTCTGTATCCTCATACGCTCCTCATATTGGGTGGGGTTGTGCTCCTTACTGAGGCTTAAAGCTGTGTGTTTCTGACTCTCTTCATTGTAACGACATAGAATCGCCTGTGCTGACAAAGGATCCTCATGAGTAAACAACAAAACTGCAGCAAAAAGAACTTCCTGAGAGCAAGCTGCAAGTTGTAGTGAATGGGGCTACATCTGGCTGGCAACCAGCGACCAGCAGCGCTCCTCAGGGCTCAGTCTTGGGGCCAGCGCTGTCCAATATTTTTATCAGTGATCTGGATGAAGGAGTCAAGCACATTATTAGCAAGTTTGCTCACAATACTGGGAGCACTGCTGTGTCAAGCAACAGGAGGCCTTCAGAAGGATCTATATATATTGCTATAAAGATCAAAGCATTGGGCAATCACGAACGGCATTAAATTTAATAAGTCCAAGTGCTCGATTCAGCTCCTGGTACGGAATAATGCTGGACACAAGTATAGATTGGGAGAGGAATGGCTGGAGAGCAGCCCTGCAGAAAGGGGATCTGGGGCTGCTGATGAGCAGCATCTCAATAGGAGCCACCCGTGCATGCTGGCAGCCAAGAGGGCAAACCCTGTCCTGGGGTGCATCAATCACAGCATGGACCAGCTGGTCAAAAGAGGGAATTATTCCGCTGCACTCAGCATTGGTGCGGCCTCACACTGAGCACTGTGTGCAGTTCTGGGCCCCGCCGTTTGGGAAGAATGTGAAGGTCTTTAAATGTGTCCAGGGGAGGGCAACAAAGCTGGTGGTAGGGCTGGAAGGCATGTCCTGTGAGGACCAGCAAAGGACTTTGGGCTTGTCTCATTTGGAGAAAAGGAGGCTGAGAGGTGACCTCATTGCTCTACAGCTTCCTGAGGAGGCGATGTGGAGAGGGAGGTGTTGATCCCTTCTTCCCTGGGACAGGACGTGTGGGAATCATTCAAGGTAGATTTGGACTTGACATTAAAAAAACATTTACTTTCCATGAGGGCAGTCAAACACTGGAACAGGCTTCCTTAAGAGACGTGGTTGATGCCTCAAGCCTGTCAGCGTTTAAGAGGCATTTAGATCATAATATACTTTAACTTTTGGTCAGTCCTGAATTGGTAAGCCAGGTGAACTATATGATCATTGTAGATCCCTTTCAATAGAAATATTCTGTTCTATTCTAGATAGTGTGAGATACTTAGCATCACCGAGAGAGAGCTACCACACACAGTTGTTTTACACTACAGGAGACACACAGAGGTAGCCTGCACCTACTCAAAACAAGATGCTCTGTAGGAACAGTTGGGGAGCTCATGGCCATTGGGACATCTCACACAAACCCCTCACCCTTCAGGGGGAGTAAAGTTCTCAGAGGAATCAAGATGCCAACAGTGGGGTTCTCCATGATGCTTACCCGGCTGTCCCCAAGGTTGGCTATGTAGAGAATGTTGTCGACAGCTAGGACACAAGTGGCTGTAGTGCCATCCTTCCATGCTGGCTTCCTAAAGAAACAAAAATGAGATTATTGAGGGGGTAAACTGTTTAAAAAGTTAGTCACAGAGTACTCCTGGGGACTCAAGGAAGTGTCATGTGCGTCATGGGTTTGAGTTTGGTGGAGTTTTTTTGTGAAAGTGGGGGTAGACTCGTGTGAAGATATGAGAGCCTCCCCCACTCCCAGGTAGGAGTTGGACCCGCCTCTGGCCAGGGCCAGGCCAATCAGCGCCTCCATGATCAACGTATTTCAGAGGTGACACCATTGTTCTTTTACTCTCTTTTGGTTTTGTCTTGTTTTGAGTTGTCCTGTCTTTAATGTGGCGGAGTGTTTTTTTCTGTTGGAGGAGGGGGAGGTGAGAAGAGAACACAGGAACGTCACCCTGAGAAGAAAGAGGGGGAGAAGAGTCCCAGAGGAGGAGAGGAAGAAGGGTTCCAGAGCAGGACCTTTCACTGAAGCCCGTGGTGGCTGAGATGGCAGGAAGGTGATTTTGCCTGTCAGTTGAGGGAATCGACAGCGGTGACGGCATCCAGGATATGCCGGTACATGCAGAGCCCCATGCCAGAGGGCAGAGAGACCGACGTGCCTGAAGCGATCTGTGGCCCCAAGGGACTCCCGAGGAGGAAGAGAATTGCCTTCTGTGAGGTGGACACCACATGGCAGGAAGGAGAGACTGTGATGAATCCTCTTTCTCAAGGAGAATCTGCCATGGACAATGAGTAATGGCCAAACGGACTGCACCCTCCCACTCTCTGTCCCCCTTGCACTGATGGGGAGGAGGAGGTAGCTGGGAAGATGGGAGGGGTGGAGGGCGAAGTGTATTTAAGATTGAGTCGTATTTATTGATGTATTCCTCTCACTATCCTACTCTGTAAATGGTGGTGGTGAATTAAAACTATGTTTCTCTTCCCAAGTCGCTTTGATTCTTTTACTTACCATCTTAAATGGTAGATTATTACCCTCCCTA
>NW_009726669.1:0-2574 GCF_000703405.1 Apaloderma vittatum
TGAGGTGGTTAGCTGTGGAGCCCTGGTGGTCAGGGGTTAAATAGCGCGTTCTGAAAGAAGAGCGGGCCGTAGAGTGCGAAGGTCGTACAGGCGCTTGTGTGTGCTGTGTGGCGACCTAGAAGAGAGTCTGTTGTGCAAAAGGTACTTTTTTTATCCCTACCTTTATTTAACCAGAGAATATTGGGTAATTTCTTCTACTGCAGCTTTTTTTCTCCCAAGTAACAATTCCAGAGAATCTGTGTGGCTCTTTTGTGTTAAACACAAATCGTCCGTTGGAATATGCCCTCTGCTTCTCGTGTAAACAGCCGGTCAGCGCACAAGGGGCTTCACCGTTCCTCCTGAGTAGAGTCACTGAGATTTTTATTCTCTCCTCACAGAGCCCAGGAAGGGTAGAATGACACATTTTAGATAAATTCTGACCTCACAGGCAGCCTTTTGGGTCCTGTGTAGCTAAGCATGTTAAGAAATTCTTGAAAAGTACATATAGGTCTGACAGTATTTATATAAACAGTGGAAGTCTCTTGATAGTGCTTAGGGGTGAAGAAGTTAGACAAGACAACTTCTAGAGATCCCTCCTAATCTGTGTTATTCTATGTTAAATAAAATTAATACTCAGTGCTGGTAAGAACAAAATATGAAGGAGGAACTAGGATAGAGTGCCAGGATTAAGAGTTTGGACGGTCGCTAGTGAGATACAGAATGACTTCTGCATGTGTAAGAGTGACTAAATAGACATGAAATTGAATGTAGCGCAGAGGGTAAAATACAGAAAAGTAGCCTCTGAAGTTGTGAACAGTAGGGGGAAGATATGAGCAGAAATGCATAATATGTATTCAGAAAGCAAATTAAGAACAAAAGGAAGTCATTTTCTACAAATAATGAAATTTGTTGCCTAAGGATGTTATAGAGACAAAATATAATTGGGTTCAAAAATGAATTATTTAAATGTATGAAAAAGAAGTTCATTCGTATTGCTTGGGTTTTGCCTCTGGCTCCTCAGAAAATCCCAGAACTGCTGATCGGTTTCTAAAAATTGCAGAATAAAAGATCATTCTACAGAAGTACTTTCTTGTTATGTTCCTTCCTAAACACTGAAGGTAGATACTTAAGAATAATTTCACAGCTCAGAAAGATTTTTTTTCTCCAAAAGCAGAAACAGTAGAACCTAAGGCTAATGTAAAACATGGTATTATGTAAGGTAACTTAGCATTAAACTATTGTAAAGTCAATAATATCAGATCATACTTAGTACAGATACATTGGGTGGAGTGAGACCTTGAGGCTAAGTGAGTTTAGTACAAGAAGTGTGCTTGCGAGAACAGTAGAGTTGCAACTACTATACTGACTCTCAAACAGGTGAATAATACATTATGGCCTTTAGAAATATATAAATCACACATTTCATCAACTGCACAAGTATTGAAACGCTAGACTACATGGATAATTTTTTGCCAATTTGGAAATCATCAAGGATTAACATGCCTTTGTAGAAGTGGCATCTAATTTAGTGCAAGTATTTATTTTCTGGTGAATAAAAGTTAACAAATCATTAATTCTATAATCCAATATTACAAAATGCTACAAACTAGTAAGGGGCCATGATGTTGACAAGAACAGTGGTTATTTTGCTATACTTGACGTGAAATTCATGATTTATTTGCAATTTGTGAATTATTTTTGAAGATGGGCAAGGTTTGTGCTATATTCGGAGGATCCCGAGGAATAGGAAAATCTGTTGCAGAATTACTGGCACAGAAAGGCTGCCGCCTGGCGATTATTGCTAGAAATCTGGAAGTAGCCCAAACCACTGCACGTAATCTTGGTGGTACGTATGCTGCTTTGCTTATTTCTTCATCATCCAATACTTAGGTACCTTGTAAAAGTGGCAAGTCATTAAGTATACCTTATTGTTTAACTAAATGAAGATTAAAATAAAGACTGAGAAATTTGAAAACAAGAAATTGTCACGTAACTAATCAATATAATACTTAAAAATTCTCCTTATTTACTTTCCTGGAAATGAAATGTATTCCTCAGATTTTAACTAGTTCAACATCTGTTTTTGCAATTGGCTTGATAAATTCTGAAGGTTTATGAAAGGTATACCATCTTTTACTATTATTATGAGGTGCCTTTATTTCAATATAGCAGGACATGTGGCACTTAGCTGTGATGTATCCAGTGAACAAGAAGTCCAACATACATTTGAGGAGATGCAGAGGAATTTAGGACCTATTAACTACTTGGTTAATGCAGCTGGGATCAACAGGTTAGTTACTCATTACAAGATTACATGTTATTCTAGATGGCAGCGTCTTACTGTGAAGTCCAAGGACTTTTGCTTCTTGTAATGAGTAGATCTGAAAACAATATTAAGAGCTCACTGATATTTTGTTCCTGATGATGGTGAAATTCTAACAGATAGTAAAGCTTTTACTGTAGTTTGCATTCTGAGTTTGTGAGTTCCCAATCTACTCCTCTTTCTTTCACTTCTTCCCCCTCAAAAATCACAGAATCACAGCCTGCCAGGGGTTGGAAGGAAGCTCAGAAGATCATCTAGTCCAGTCCCCCTGC
>NW_009726670.1:0-32196 GCF_000703405.1 Apaloderma vittatum
CTGCTTGGCCTTGTGTGCTCAACAAGCAGCACACCCACACTTAGATAACTGAGGCCTGGGATAGATGTGCGGGCACCTCTCACATTCCGGCCCCGCAAAGATGTCGTGTGAGTCCTGGGAACTCAGGCAGAGCAACACGTAAAACATAACAAAGCAGTGGGATAGATACAACACGTTTTCTAGCAAGGAGAGATCTCCTTATGCCTGCACTGATGCTTGTTGAGCTGCTTGTGTGACCACTGCCTGTGTGCTGCATCCAGGTGCTGCTGCAAAGATTCTTCAGATTCTCAGGCAGCAAGAATAAATCTCTGCATTTCCGCTGTGGTCTGTGATTGTTCCTGCATGCTGCCTGTTTCGGCCCACACAGTGACCCGGGGACAAAATGTATAAAAGCCTGAATTGCTGTGAGTGTCAGGCTAGGGACAAAATTACCGGTGCTAAATCTGCTTTGTGTGGATGTCGGCAAGCGGAGTTAGGTTGCCAGGTTGATGGGCCATTCTACGTTAGCAGACTGCTTTTTTGTGTGTCCTGAGGGGGATAGAGCTGTGCCAAACCCAAACTGCATTGATGAGTGTCAACACGGGAATGAAGTTACTTCATTTTGATACAAGTACCACCCATAGTTCCCCAGTCTTCCTAAACTAGTAAGTATACTGTCACTTGTATCCTGTGGAAACATTTATTCTCTTTCTACCTTTTTTCCTAACTGCTAAGCTAGTGCTACTGACAGGATACTATCTCAGTGAAGTGCTTGATTCCTCAGACTGCTGATCTTTCAAAACTGTGTCTACCAAAGCAAAATTAATATGGACAACTAGTATAGATCAAGTGGACCATGTGTTCATGATGCTCTATGAAATAAAGTATTCAGAGGCAGTAACTTTCGGTTTTGGAGAGGGCTAAATTTTCTGCTATTACAAATTGGAATAATGTGTTTATAATCACTGGATCTACAAACATTTCTGTCTGGTGAGTATATCTGCTGGAGTCCTTCTGACAGGCACTGGAAAAAGACCATGCTTACAGTCAAGCTCTGTCAGACTGCAGTCCTGTTGTGTAAAATAAACTGAACAGGTTGGTTGGTACTTTGCTGAGAGATCTCCCAGGAGAACTTCAATTGCTGCAGGAATCAGTATTGATTGTTTACTCTTCTGTAGTCTTCCATGTGACTCCTCCGTAGTCTTCCATGTGAGTCAGGGTTCATATTATACCTTCAGAAAAATTAGAAAAAATGTCTGTTGTCTAGATGGCTTCTGAGCATTGAATAACCCCCGTGCATTTTGTAAGAGTATGGGTGTTACCATTCAGAGAAACTATAAGTGAAGCTGTCAGAGAAAATTGCATGATGTGTAATAGAAGGGGTTGCATTTTTCTTCGGAGATGGAAATACGAAGATGATAATAATGAACTTCCACAAACAGCTGTTGTCTTTGAATTTATCTGCCAGGATTTTCTGATATAATTTGCAATAATATGTGCACCTGAGAAAAGGAATATGTGTTGTATTTCTGTATTTAACATACGCTTCATGTTTGGCTGTAAAATATTATTTTTGTATTTGAAACTTTCCAGTAGTATTTGTCAAGTTTACATTTATGAATGTAGGATATTTCACATTTGTAATTAATTTAGCCAATTGATTTTTGATAATTGATCTTCAGCACTAAGTGTATTTCTTGGTCCTGAACTTACATACATCTGCTGAAGGTCATGTTACTATTTTTTACATTAGTCCTTCATTTTAGAACACATAAACTAGAATAGCTGATTTTTGCAGCTCTGACACCCCCTTTCTTCTTTCTAAATGATAGCTATAGTTTTCAAATAGCTCTGTCTGAGTGAGTTTAGCAATGACACAAACGCTGACAGAATGCTAAGTCTATGCAAATACATTTTTATTTTGATCTCGCGAGTAATAATAAATAATCTGATACATTTTTCATCAGCTGGAAGGCTTGTGCTGTATGTGGTAGGAGGACAGGTTTGAGAAAACATAGTGGTTGTAGATGTTTACAAGTGAGTGTTTTCTTCTAGTCTCAGCTTCCTGGTGCTTTTGGTATAGTAAACCCCAATTTTATAATGGTCTCTGAGAATGTGGAGAAGTTATACTCTGACCCTTTCTGTATCTAGGACCAGGAGAGGAGCTTGCAGGAGATTTTATGCACCCATCCTGTGCACTGGGTCTAGGATGAACACGGCTTGGTTGAGACGTGAACACCAGTTTTAATGGTGATTGTGCTCATAGAACAGAATCAATGTATTACTGAGAAGTTATTTTGAGACATCTACAGGAAGGATAAATGTAAATGAGGTTTCAGCTGCAGAGGGGCGGGACTCCAAACTAAACACAAGAAGATACTATTTCATTTGGAAGAGCCACAACTTTTGTCTTTTGGAGAACATCAGACTCCTGTGCTGCCTGAATCAGAAGGGTAGATGGCAAAGACATTTGGAGCCTTGCCTTGCTTTGTCGCTTCAGTGTGTGCTCTGGAGCATGAGCCCAAGATCTGTGACGGGCAGCGTAGTTCCCTCCTCGGGTAACTGCCACTGCTGCGCTGTCCTCCCTGGTGGTATGAGATTGGGAAAAGGCAGCTGGCCTACATTTCCCCATTAAGACTCCATTTAAATTTTCTTTTTCTGTCATATTTCAGGCAGATTAAAAATTCGTCTTACAGACTTACTGGAACTGAAATAAGTGAGAAGACCTCATCCCATAATATAACAATAAAACTTTTCCTTGTAACATATAATAGTCTGTGCTTTTCCCTTAGAAATGTTGCTGCATTGCTAATACAGGTTTTTTTCTATTCTCCTTGCTCCCTCTCCTTTCCTGTTCCTGCTAGATGGACATAGTTTTCTTCCTGTTGTGTCAAAATAAGGTCATGGTGAATGATGGGTCCTTTCTGAGATGAGAACACTTTTGCAGTCGGGTAACCTTTGGCACAAAACGCATACCCTAGTGAATGGTCCAGCACTTGAGAGTGATTTACTACTAAGCATTATAGAAAATAGGTTTACCAGTTGAAAAATTCCAAAGCGAGTTTTCCTTTTTCGGTCTGGTGTGTGTATGGTACTCTTATTTTTTCCTATTATGTGGTTAAGAGAGGAGGTAATGAAAGCTTCTTAAGGGATTCTGTAATGTACCAAAACCTGCACTAGTTCTAACAGTTTTAAGAGGGAGCATGAAAACTGCCAAGAGATCACCCAAGAGGAACTATTTTCAGATAGGTTGTATGCTGGCCTATATCCCATCCTCAGTTTGTGCACCAATCTCCCATTAACCTTTATGGAAGTTTTGTGTATTCGTAAAAGGGAGAATATGTATGAATATTGATTAAGATGATAACAGAGTTCCTCTTGTCTCTATTGTGTTAGCATTATTAGCCAAAATTTAGTAGGATAAATTAGTAGAAAGTGTTCATTTTTTTCAGTTTTTTTTTGGGGGGCTTTTTATTAAGAATTCAATTATTTTTCTGTATGTAAGTATAAGGTGTAGGTTATATAATCCTAAAGGATATTTTAGACTAGAGTTAATACGTACAAGGGCACACTGGAATACTAAGTTATACTAAAAGTGAGTGCACTTTTCATCCAGTGACATGAAATTATCTCATTCCAGAGATGTTAAATAATTACCCATATCATCCTTTGTAATTATTTACAAATTAAGTAAGAGAGTTAAGAAGAATGAGAAGACCACAGGAATTAGAATTTAGGATTTCTAGGTTCCAGTCATCTGTTCTAATCATAAAGTAATATTTATTCTTCTGTAGCAGTTATCTTTTCATGTTTTCACCTACTCTTGAGAGTTAGTCACTGGCTCACAGCATCAGTCAGTTATATTCAGTAAAGACGGGTACCATGGAGTAATTGTACTGCTAACAGCAATCCAAGTAAAGATAGAATTTGCTCCTTTTTTAGGTCTTTAAAAAGAAACTTGCTAATGTGTTGGAAGAAGGTCTGAAAATTTATGTGGAATTAAACTATAGAGCAAACATGTCAAGAGCAATTTTTAATAGAGAAATTTTCTCAGAGTATCTCCTACCTTTTAACTTAAGCTGCAAGGCAGTAGATAGTTGGAAATGTATTTATGACTAGCAGAACCCAAGCTTCTAGGCTGTATTTATATAAAGGAGATGACGTAGCAAGTCTCCTGCAACAATTACTGCAGCCATCTGGTTTGTAATAAGCCCCTGCTGGAACGTACCGCAAGAGGCACAGCGGAGGCCGTGACAAGGGACAAGGTAACAGGGACGTGTTCCATGTCCCCAACAAATCTACAGAGACTTAATCCAAACTGGAACTAGCCCTTCTCTGGCTGAGTTTACCAGACTATGACAGAACTTCATCCTCCTTGTTCACAGATGTAATGTGCTAACAGTGGTGTTTAAGCCTTACACAGTTCAGAACGTTTTAAGGAGTTTTCCTGTGGATCTTGCAACAGTTGTTATGCAAGAAAACTTCTGTTTTGAAAATCTGGTTGGCTGTCAGTCAAGACTGTTTCCACTAGACTGTATTTGAATTTGATTAAGATTTTTTTTTTTCAGTACAAAAATGTTAAAATCAGTCACTGGGAATCGGGAAAATTGTGTGCAATTCTATGAAAAAAATGGAAAAAGGTTTTAATTTTAAACCACATATAATGTTATAAACATGATTTGGGTGGTTAAACCCATCTACTTGCTAGTCTAGGGCCGATGTTAGTTTTGTATACTCCAAGCAAACAGGATTTCCATAGTTTTATTTATAGATTGGAAAACCAAGATCAATTTAATCTTCTTACTTTGCTTGAAGCAAAATTTGACCACATTAGTATCCTGTTATTTAATGAATCTACTTAACAAGTGTTTTGTATTATGTTTTCTTGTGAAATAGTCTGATCTGCGCAAGTAGTTTGTTTTTATAAAAAACATTTTAAACCGAAATTATCTGTTTAGGTTTGAATGCTACGTTATTCAATGCCCTTGATTACATTAGTGCATCTGTATTAGGAAAGAAAAAAAGAAAAAAAAACTGCAGGTCTTCTGTAAGTTGTAAATGGAATATAAATGTGTGAACTTGTATAGACTTAAGTATACATCTTCCCATGTTTAAGACTTGAGAAGAGCATGAGACAATGAAACACACGTTACCTAATGTTAGAAAATTAAACAGCTGCTGCTTTCAGTTTTGTAAAGGCTGAGAGAAGTATGTGATTTTCTGCAAATAAGATATGTCTGTGTATAAGTGGATACTCTGCTACTAGCAAATTTTGATCTATTTTTTTTCCCAATAAATGCATTTTGCCATAGGCGTCATCACCCCAGGTCTTGATGGCTGTCAGTGCTCAGTTTTCTGTGGAGTCATTTCTGTCAGAAAGAGTCTTATAAGATATGAGCCTGTTTGTCTTGGACAAGACACTTCGTGGTTTTGTTTTGTGAAATTTGCTGCTGGAATCTTTTCTATCTGGATATTTTTAACAGTATGTTGCTCATACTGATTCCTTTCCAAGTCTGTGTTCCTGTGGTGCTGTGAGTACAGGAAGAAAAGAAAATCCAAATAACTGATCTAATTTTTCTCATGCAACACCTTCTTGTTAACAGCAATCTGGAATCTTGTGCAGCTTTGGAAGTTTACAGTCAAAATCTGCTTCTCTGCAAAAAAATGAACAATTTGAAAAATTTCAAGTAGGTTATATTTGCAGATTTTTTTAAAATACAATTTAAATTTAATATTAAATACGTTTATAGTTGGAGGCTTGCATTTATTTTACAGGAAATAGAATAAGTTTCCAGTGGAAAATATTTACATGTAGATTTGACAGTTTTTGTTCTGCATTACAGGGTCTAACCTGTTAAATCTCATTTTTTTTGTAGCCATATGACAAAAATTAAGCAACATTGATTTTGTTAGTATCATGGATGCTAGTAATGTTAGCAAGCTCTGACACATATTTACAGATATGTATGAGCAAAATGTACTTACAGCTGTTTGTAAAGTCAGTGGAAGTATGTGATATTTAAGCAATACTCTCACTAATCAGGAATATTGTTTTTCATTTCACTATAAATTATATCTCTTCTGGCTATTGATTACCCTAAAGGTGGCTGCAACTCAGGGGTGCGGAAAAAACTATTATAGAAGTTGCTTAATTCATTGCATATGTCCTCAGACAGTTGCTGACCAACTGTTATGGTATATTTACAATGGCTATTTAGAGACCCAGATACAGTAAAAAAGACAGATTTATTCAATTTTAAAATTTTATGTATATCATTTTTATGTTTACTGATAAATCAAGCATTTTGTAGAATTTCTTTCTCTGTGGCTAGTACCTAGAACAGTTAATTTTAAAAGAGACCGACTTCCCAGCTCTTGTCCTTGCTCTGGGATTGTGACCTAAGTCCTGTCCTTTTCACTTTAATGTCAAAGGAGGAAAAGTATTTTGCCACCGTTAGTTTTTGCCACAGGTTCCTTGGTTACAGATATATCTTTATTTTTTCATCGTCTTTTATTCTCTTAATATGTCACAATAACGATATTTATTTCAATAATGATATTTCTTACAGCCAAAGCTATGTGAATTGATATTTGAAAGGAAGCATTTTGAATAGAAGACACTATATAAAATTTTGAGTGTTATTAAAATAATCTTCTTTGCATAGGTCACAACTTCTTTACTAACAAAGAAATCAACAACTGAATCATACCTAAATGATTTCTGAGGTTTTCCTCCTGCCACATTTCACGAGCTGGCAGAGTTACCTCATGGCACAAGTATAGAGTAAGGGTGACAAATATCCAGAGTTTTACAGGAGTTAAGTCAAAATCAATCACAGATATTGAAGTGACAGTTAAAAGATGTTGAAGTGACAGAAGATATTGAAGTGACAGTTAAAAATTGTCTTTCCAACTCCTAGTCCCATGATCAACTCAGAAGAACATATATGTTTCTTAGATATCAAATAATATTTAGAGGTAAACATGTTAGATAACTGCAAATTCTAAATTTGTAAGGTTAAAGATGACCTCTATAGGGTGGAAATTTCTGTGGGTCATTGTCTGATCTGTTGAAATGCACAAAAGGAAATTTCATATTTATTTCCATTGAGAAGGCAAATTACTTTTCAAAGAAAAGGATCAAAAGCATCAGAGTGGATATGGTATGTTAATAATAGGAGGAGGGACAGGGAGGGTGGTAGAACTGATGGGACACTTACGGTTCAAGGAATTCAGCACTTTTCATTTATGCTGGAAAAAATGTAAGTGATGGCACCCTTGCCTCCTGGTGCAAAGTTATCAGACAGACATCACTAAGTGATATCTCTGACATTAAAATGAATGTAACATTGTTTCCTTTTATTTATTTTCTTTTGGAAAATTTACCATATCTTACTGGAGATGAAACAAAAATCCACATATAATGGTGTAAGGAATGAAGATCTGTCTATAGTCTCAACACTGGATTATTGCTGTTCTATCTCAAAGCTAATTGAAATCCAAGATGTTTGTAATGAGACACTGACAAATACCTTTCTGCCCCACTGGAAATGTAATCTTTCTATTGAACATTTTATCCTGGTAAATTCCATCTGCAATAGGAATAGGCATTCTGTATTTGAATCGAGAAGGTCACTTCTTTGGATCAGATGATATGGTGCACACTCCACTTGCCTTTAGATGAAATTGATCCTTTACTGTGTTGAACATAAGACTCTGAATTTTTTACACCTAATTATTCTATTGTTTCATCTAGATGCATTTGTAATGCTAATGCCAACACCACTTTTGATCTTGGCATATATCACTGTAGCAGTTCTTTTAGAAGCCCCTTATGCCCTGGATAGTAATACCTTTTAAACATGGTTACGTTTCTTTACTAAATAAAACAAAATAAGATCACAATGTTTCATTTATTGATAACATATTTGATCATTTGATAGAACTGAATAGTTGAGAACGTTTTCCTCACTTTGGCAGCAGTAAAGCAGTTGTTCTGTGTATATTTACTCAAACTTGTTTGAGTAAACTTACTTGCTTCTAAATACTTTAAACTGTGCATTTAACCTTTTGATTGGTTTACTCATAAATAATTTCATTGACTTCACTGAAGAAAGGCACCATAAAAAAGTTGCAGCGCGTTCACTCATCTCCACTTTTAAAAATTCCATTACCTTTCTTTGCAATTGTGACTTGCTATTTTTTATAAGATAAATTATACCGCATGTATGTACAAAATCAGAATTTTTCTCCTGTTTTGACATGAATATATGCTTTTAGCATTTTCACTTCACATCACGTATGCAGTTTATTTGTGCAAAAAAAAAAAAAAGGGAAGACATCCCTAGCTGTGGAAGTGATAATGTGAAAAACATAAATAGCTGTTAGTCTCTGCAGGTATGAACTTGTTCTTATTTAAATTGATGGAAATTTCACTGCTGACTGCAGTGAATGCAGGATCAAGCCCTCAACTCTTTCTGAAAAATCACCTAGGTGTGTTCTTAATAGGCTTTGAATATCTGTCTCTTAATTATTGTTGGAAGCCAATCAATTAGATATTGGAGATCATTTTATTAAAATAAATTCCACAATATTGTGTGAAATGAGAGGAAATGCTTTAATTTACTGGCTTTTTATTTATGCAAAAGATTAAACTATGTGTGAGATTGTCGAATCACCTTGTTTAATTTGCTGAAACGTGTAGGACTCCACAGAATGCTGATGTGACTCCTTTAAGTATTTGAATTTTTTCTGCACTGCGAACTATAGTGGTGGTACTAGGAAGTGGAGGGATGAGAAATTGCTCTGTCAGGCATTGGACAGAAATACATTTTAAATAGACTTTTTATAAGGTACTGTAACAACTGAAAATTCTGATTCAGTATCTGCTAAGAAAATACTGGAAATACTTTTAGAAGTTTCTTAACCAATACAAAATTTGTCAATTCAGTGATTGTGGATAACCCAAAATATGATGATTTAGGAAGACTAAGCAAATTTGTATGTAAAAACTATGGCTTATTCTGATTTTTTTTTTAATCTTCACTTGTTCACAGGAGCTTCAGTGATGGCTGAAGAATCCATGACACAGGCTGGCAGGTGGTACAGCAAAAGGTTTGCATAAAGCTAATTTATTCATTTCTCCCATCTTCATCTGCTGTCTTTCAGGCTCAATAATCTGTTTCCTTAAACTGCATTATTGTTAAATATTTCATTGACCATGAGATTATATAATGTCATGTTATATGTTATGCCACACTGTGCTGTATTTACCTAGCAAACAGCATATTCTTTTGAAATCTTAGCTAGTTATGTAGCTTTTACAAATTTATAATTACATTAACACCTATTTTAAGTAATAAAGATATATTATAATTGACATAATATATTTCTGATTACATATATTACAATTATGTAGTGCAGGTAATATATAAATACATGGATGTTGTATGTACATTAGCTTATGCCTAATTCATATGAGAAAGGTATTGAGGTTATTACTAGTTTTATTTAATAAATTCAGATAGTGAGTCAAGTGAAAAGATGCTCTAAATTCCTTATAACTTTAAGAACCAGAAAGGAGATGAACTTCAGGAGGAATTTCGAAACAAAAGGTTTTGAAAGTGGTGTTTGTGGAACTATTAGGTATTATTTATTTATTATTAGGAGGGGAAAATTAGAAATTTAATTGAAAGAAGGAATTACTGTAATTTGTAAATATTTAGTGAAAACAATTGGATCTGTATATAACTGAAAGCCTCATCCTCAGAAACTACTGAATATATTCTTTTCAAACTAAAAATGGTAAAAATGTGACTGTTAGTCCAAGAACAAGCGTGAGAACTATTGGTTTAGAGGTAATTTTTTTGGAAAAGTTATTTTAAGCTAATGAAAAACAGGTCACAGAATAAAAGTGCCATTTCAGCTATATAAGTGTAATAAAATCAGCTAACACAGGAGTGTGTTCTGGCAAGAATAAACCAGCATTGCAATGACTGATATGGCTCGTATGGGATACAGAAACGTATCCAAGTCAGTAAACATCACTTGAAGGATTAACCCTACTTGTGAAGTATTGATTCCAGCAAGCAACTGAACCATGGATTACTGCATCTCAAATCTGTAGGGCTCCCTAGAGAGCTAAAATTAAGTTTGCAGATTCTGCCACCAGTACACCAAAGATCTGTGTTCTGTACTGTGGTGCACAAAAGGACATGTTCCCCAAATTTCCCTTTTTAAAGGACTTCTTTCAGAATACTGATCAGACCTTTGTTTTCTCGGTCAGAATGAATCTTAGCTAGATTCTCTTTGCTGTTGCTTTGCATTTGAATGCAAGACAAGTTCTGATTTTCTAAATGTTCTAAAACAAGAACAAAAATATTGTGATATTCTGAGATGGCTTGAAAGGTAAATAGGAGGTTCCAAAACACTACCAAAATATGCAAGCTTGCAATAGTAATGGTAACAACAGGGCAAGAGAAAGGATAAGCATTTGAGCAGAAATACTGTATTTCGTATTTAACTTGAAGTGGGTAGAGGCTGTCCAAAGCAAGTAACAGATCTGTGAAACTAGGTGTCAGGAGATGAGGGAAGTGGCGGGGAAGAAATTTCTGAGGCCACAGAATAAAGGCCTTTGGTATAAATCAGAATGGATTTTGTGTGGAAGGACCTTGCCAAAATGATAGTGCTAAAATATATTGATACGGCAACATCCTACATATCTTTCATGTCTCAAACAACTTCTAGAACGCCATACCAGAGCACTCCAGAGCAAAGAAATTATCTATGGATGATGAGCTGAAGAGAGAAAACATTTTTATATACCTGTGTTAATATGGTGTAGAAAGTTTTCCACTTCTGCTGAACAAGATAATGACAAACTGGATACCCTTAACAAGATTATTGGCTATGTGAGTCAGAGAGAATGTTAGTAATGTGTATAATGCCTGCCACAAAAAACTTGTACTTGAAACTTTGAGTATAGTAGTTTAAAACATTGTCAAAGAGGTAGGAGATAAGTAAGTGAGGATAAAATAATGAAATCATTACCTGTCTCAGAGAGACACTGAGTATTACAGAGACAAGGGTTAATACCTTGGGGGGTAATTTTGTAGCTAAAATTAACACCAAGAACTGTAATGACTTCAACAATCAGTTATGGATGTTCAACAGTTCTAAAAAAGCCCTAACACATCTCAAGTAGACACATGTAAACAGACACATGCAAAGTGAACAGTCCCCTTGAAAACTGTGGTGAAACAACTAGCTTTTACTTGGATACCTGTTTTGTTTGGAAAAGACTCACGTTATGTGATTCTGTCTCTGAACTGGAGAGCTAGTGTGATCTGTAGAATCAATACTACCAAACCCTTTACAAATTTACTGGATTTTTTAAACCTTGTCCTCTATATTTCTTCTGCCACACATTCAAATGTCAGGCTTTCTATAGTGTGTTATACTTCTCACAGAAACAGGAAAACTGTGATAGACATTTTTTTATTTTAGAAACACAGTGTTGCAATTCTCTCTTAAACCCTCTGTTCTCTGTATGTTTCCTCATATGTCCTATAGTACATTTAATTTACATTTCAAGACTTTCTTACAACTATTGATCATCATTTTGCTTTGGAATTGTAAAGCAATCGTGGCACTCCAAAGCAGTATTTATCTCAGAGAGTCTCTGGAATTCAGAACAACTGTAAAAGTTGCCTGCCTGTTTACTTTTCTTCACTTTATCTTTCTTCCATGTCATTCTGAATTACCCAGAGACCACCTGGCTATATATAGATAGAGTTGCATATTCCAAGGGTACCTCAGCTGTGAGTCTTTTTCATTGCAAAACTTTTGATAAGAATCTGCTAAGGCACAATAAGCAGATAAGCTTATTTTGTGAGAATATCCATGCTTTTACCTTTGAGTCGAGGAGCATGAAAAATTAATAACATACTCCAGGCATCTTTGACACGAGTATTTATTTGTCAGTACAGAAATCTATGTGTCCCAAATAAAGAAGAAGGTATCAAATATGTCAGGAAGTGTATATGGAACCACAGACTGCAGTGGTTTATCTCTGCTGCCCATTTTGTGTCTACCAGAAACTGGACTAGCGCCTCAGTCCAGGTCTGAATACTCGGTTTAATCTGGCATTGAGTGAAGCTAGACCTCCTGGTAGACCACTACTGCTGCCAGGCAGAGAAGAAGGAAAATGAAATACAGTCTAGAAATCAAGAACCATTTGATGGGTTGCCAAATTAAACTATATCAAAACAAACAGACTCTTCCAGAGGTAAGATATGTTGGCCATCCAAAGCAAAACTGAGTGCCCTAAAACTAGTGTGGAATGATCTGGTTGACCAGTGACATTTACTGAATTAATTGATACAGCATCATTTGAGATCTCTAAATTTCCAGTTGTATAGATGATTGATATAGATGACAGTGGTAGTGGGAGAAGCCATTACATGCTGTTATAAACTCATGTTTACCTTCTAGGTATTTTTTACCTGGTGCTATGAAAGAACATGCAGTAATATTCTTGAAAATATTTTTGCAGTATATACTAATTTGTATTTTATTATTAAGCATAGGAGCGACATGCTCCTCATTTTGCAAAATAGCTCAGAAGGACTCAGTTTGTAAAGCAGCAGCAGTCTGGAAAGCTGGGAAGCTGCCAGCAAGACTTCTGTTTTTCTGCTTGAAATCCAGTTTGCGCATACATTTAAGACATTTTTTTTGTATTTTATGGGAAAGCACTGTGTTTCTAGCTAGTTTCCACTGATGTAGTGTATATATAGTTACATATCCTGTTTCCTTTTCACTGACACTTTTTCCTTTCCCTTCAGGAAGGCTCTTGTGGTTATATTGCTATTTTGTTTTTACAAAATCTCACTCTGCAGGTTTCTGTGTTGGGTGGAAGTAGGGTCTGATGTTTAGTCTTTCTGATCAGTCTGATGAATTGTCTTTCACCCTCATAATGTCACCTCGCTGACTTGTGCTGCAAGCACAGGAGAGTTGAGGCAAAGAAGTGCTGTCAGCTGCCAATAGGTTTGTCCCTGGCCTGCACTGAACTGTGTAAATGAATGAAATGGGCAAAAGAACTACTGGAAAGAAAGTGACCTGTTATCCTGTTACAGAAGTCGCTTTTATTCCAAATCTTTACAAATTAAAAAAAAATAATTAGTTTTTCAGATGAAATGATGAAAATTTGTGTGAGCATGTGCATCTCAAAGAAGTCCTAAAGCTACTTTTGCCATATATAGGATAGTTTTATATTGTATTTTGCAGAAAAAAATGTAAACTTGCCCTGCGTCTGCACTGAGCCTGCTGAATTCTGTTGGAACACAATGAGTATAGTGACAGTTTGAGGTGACAAATTTGATTCATTACAACTTGGAACAATGAATGTAGGGTAGGAGATAGATTCTCTCATCTAACTTCTCTAATGGCCATTTTTTTAATGTACAATTTCTAATACGCGAGTTATTGATTAAAGGCCTACAACCAGTCATGGAATTGTAGAATCACAGAATGGCTTAAGTTGGAAGGGACCTTAGAAATCATCTAATCCAACCTCCCTGCCGTGGACAGGGATGTCTCTCAACTAGCTTACATTGCTTAAAGGTTTGTTTGAGGTCAGAATAGTTCATAGGATCTGGACTTCACCCTCTGTTGTTCCTCGTAGCACTCACCTCCCCATGAAAGAGAACTTGAAGTCAAATATGGCATAGCAGGACGTAGTAAAAAATAAACAAGAGGTTTTGAAACAGAAGCTCTGTGTCATCCCTCCATTCTAAAATGGGAGAAAAAATGTGAAACCCCAAACCAAGTTTCAATGTACCATATTTTGAAAAGGAAGTACGTGGTTCTGGAAGGTAAATCCATGCTAATGAGCTAATTACCCTCATGGTAGTTTTGTAGCTATGTGTCAGGTTATTCAGTTTCTCTTCAGCGTGATTCTGTGTTCAGGGCAGTCTCAGTAGCCTGAAGGGTTCCCTAAGGCTTTGGATACTACCAGTTGCTCAGATAAACCTTAAATTCCGGGAAGCTTCTCTGTTTATCCCAGATTCAAGGCTTTGCAAAAATTTCTATTCAAGAAACACCAATACTAAAGGTAATCTTTAACTTATGCAAAAATACCATAAATTATTATCAGTGGCCCTAAGATGGCACTTCTTTTCAGGAAATGCGCTTTGAAAAATTTGCAGATGACAGCTGAGTGTCTCAGATATGCCATTTTCTAGCAAAAACCAGAACTGCAACAGACACAACTTAAAGGATTCATTATCCTTAGTAGCTAAATTTTATGAGATAATTGTAACTTTGCAATCAACAAGATACCAGAACATAAAATCAGTCATTCTAGTTGGATGATTTGATTTTAATGTTATGATAAGCTGTTGTCCATGCAGCTAACTGAAGGAAAAGGTAATAATAGGAATTCTTACTCATTTATCTATTATATGCATTTAGTTTTGGAACTCCAGAATATTTATCTTGGTAATATGATACTGTCTTCCAACTATTGGATTTAAACTTTTAGAGCGAGTAGATAATACTGATTTCTGGTTTGTTTAATTACTAACTATGGGATTTAATTTTATTTATTCAGCATATATGATTTAATTAGAAAAATTACTAAAATTTATTGAGTGACCTACTAATAATTACATTTGAAAACCTGTACCCCCTCAGTATTTATCTCTGCTTACTGTGGAGTCTTGCTTTGCTTGTGAAGATCCCTGCATTGTGATGCACATATATTTCAGTATCTCAAAACATTCCATTTTCCGTAGGTACTGTGGGTTAACAAAAGACAAGAGGCTGACAGCCGGCTGTAAATGATTTCATATTGCACAAATCTGCCTTATAAGCAAAAATCTTAACTCCCATTTCAACGTTCAGAGCATGTAATCCAAAATCAAAGAATGCACAAAAGGCTATACAGACAATGAATTACTAAAATTACTATAATGATGCACAGGTTTACAGTCACCCTTTTCTCTCTGCTGAAGGACCCTGCATATAAGGCAACTCTCCTCCTGGTGAATGAGAATTTTTCTTAATTACACATATGTTGCAAGATGCACTACGGTGAGCTCTGTAAATAGCTGATATATTGCTTCCATTAGAGCCGGGCAGTTGCATTAAAACACAAATAGTTTCTTTGCTTATCTGTGTCCCCGGCTTGAGGCCAGTAGTTTTCCTGCCTTCTATTAGTTGTGGCATAATCTAAAATAGAGGCTAAATATAATAATTGACCAAGAATATAGCTTCAGATAATGTTGTCTATGCGCCCCATTCTGTTTTTCCCTTTCTATCTCTCCCTAGGGGAAAGGCAGTTATCTTCCTTATGCTAAATCTAGTTCCTATCCACAGCAATCATGTAAATCTTGGCATCAGTCTCACAGCGGAATAAAAAGTCAAATCAGCAGGGAACTTCCACATGAGAGCAACAGGCAACCTCAGGAGGAAAAAAATACAACCAACAAAAATATAATCTAGAACTCTTCCATTTATTTTCTCTCAAAAATAAGAGTTCTACTCATTAGAAATGCTCAGGTTTTCCTCTTTTTTTTTAGGATAATATGCCTTCAAAGAGTAACAACTCATTGTTCAGCAAGCTTACTAGCCTTTCAAAGCCTTTTATTTCAAAGCTTCTTTCTGAATAAACAAATCTATACAGAGAACAAATTGAAGTTTCTGGTTTTCCTGGTGTTTTGCATAGAGGCTACGCAAGCCATCTCTGAAAAGGAGTCAGACCAGAAATTGTTAGATGTAGCTGTGGGATGGATTTTATGTATTTTACGTGCAGACTGACTCTAAAGCCACAAAAATATTTTTAATTGAAAATTCAGTATGTTAGATTGAAATCCCAATGTATTCTTTTTTTTTAAGTCCTACATATTAAAAATCATTCCTAGTAATTTGAGGTATTTTAAATATTTAGAGATAGGCAAAGGAATACTAAGTGTAATACAAATAACTAACATATAAACATGTTGACAACATAATAGAACTAAAAGGGTGGTTTGTAACATAATCTGAATTTCTACATATTGGGCTGACATACAAAATGTCTTTATATCCACTTATTATATTCCACAAGAGCTTACTTTGGAGTGAATTAGGATTTAAGGCATTAGGAGGAACTGTCTTATTTGTATTAAACTGACTTGCCCCCACCAAAATGAGAGAATGATTACCAAGATTCTAAACCAGAGAAAATGTTCTCAGAGGTATAAAGATTTTGTTTCCTAGAGCAGAGATTCAGGGAATACAGAGCTAGGAGTAAAATCTCTGTAGAAGAACTGGAGAAGGGAGCTTGGAATAAGAAAGGTTATTTTGTGAATGAAGCACATGTAACACAGTGACTGGGAAAGCCTGGTGTTAGTAGGTGCAAAATAATGCAATTTATTGGGAAGATGGGAAGAAATATCTGAATTCTCACAGGACCAGGAGACCTGGGCAGTGCTGTGCTGTAAAGAGCCCAGGTTCCCTGATAGAGATTCCTATGTTCATTTCTGCAGTAGTACCTGAGTAACAATTGAAAATTAAAAAGAGGCTCAAACGGAGTGCACAAGACTCCCCAATGACTGGTCTAGGCTTATGAAGGAAGAAATCACGATAAGCACTGTATGTAATTCTCTGCCAGAGTATTTGTCTTTAGAGAAAAAGCAGGTACAAACAGTATGTAGACACCATCAGAGATGGGAGTAACATTGAACTCTACTGTCTCTGGAGTCCACCAAAAACTCTGAAAGCAACTTCTACTTAGGAATACAATTTTTCAAGGTGGAGTAATAGTGCTGTGGAGGATTTGAATCCCTGTTGGTGTGGGAATGGCTGACTGCATGGATTGCCTGTGAACTTTCTCTTGGTTATCTGAGGATGGGATGGGATGGGATGAGATGGGATGGGATGGGATGTGCCTAGGTCTGTGTGCAAGTTCTTTGAGCCAAATACTGCTTTTGGTTATATACTTACAGTCTTGTGTGTAGGCAAATTCTTCCTCAGATTTTGCAGTGTCCCTGGCAGGGTGCCCCTGCTTGATAGCGGAGAACAGTTCATCCAAATCCTTCTTTGCCTTCTTTGCTGGGAAGTGGTTGTTATTTTCAGTCGCCAGCTGTGTAACTGTCCGTACAGACAAAAGAGCTAGGAATTCTACTGCAGCATTTTGAAAGCTGCTGCAGTTTTGTGTTACAAGGGCCTTCCAGCTTCTGCTTACAGTATGCAATAAAGTGAGGACAAGAATTAACTCCTATTTTAGTTTGCTGCAAACTTTAGGAAGCGTACTCATACATTTCCTGCCGCTACTCTTACTAGGCATGGAGAGCTATGAAGTGATGGTATCATTTTGTATCAGTCTATGAACACAGAAAAAAAGTGCCCTATTTTTTTCCTGAGTAACTGTCTAGCAAACATCTTTGTTTACTCCAAGCACCTAATCCTTTATTTGTGAATTGTAACTAATAGGTAACTCTAAGGCTTTTTAAGAAAAGTATTTCCGTAAAACTGTAGGAAGAGAAGAAATAGTTATAACTGGAGAAGGCACTGCCTGTCTACAGCTAATACTCCATAAAAACAGATCTCTCCAGCTGAGAGTACAGGCTGAACATACAAGAAGATTGCTGTCCGGGAGCAGTGAGGGCTGGCTGGGGGCAGAGCAGGCATGGGAATGGCAGCCAGGTTCAACATCATCAGGCAAGTTGATGGTGCTGAGGCAGCTCAGCAATCATGCTGGAAAGTCAATCTGCAGGTCATGATGAGAGTCACTGAGGGTCACAGTCCCGTGCTTGCTGGGCAGGCCCCTGGTGCTGAGTTCCAGCAGAAACCAGGCCAGGGAGTCAGGTCTGATGGGGCACAGGCAAGGGCTGAAGCACCCAGGCTGAGCTTAATTAGAGCACCCGGACTCACAGGCAGGGGTGTGTGGGTGAAGGTCCCGATGATGATGGTCAGGGCCATTAAGGCCTATTAGTGTGTTCAGGACTCTGGCAATTGTAGTGTAGAAATTATTATCCATTGGAAGTCTTGCATCTGGGACAGACTAAAATGATTTTAGGGGCTGTGTCTGACTGAACTTTCGTTCAGGTTCTCCATTACAGATGCAGTAATAACAGCAATGAGCACTCATGTAAATTTTCTCCTATTTTGAATCCTGTTCTCTATATCTATTCAGAAACAGTACCCAGACAGTATTAGAGCTCCCATTGCCACAGTGATCTATGAGCTATCGCTTAACTGCATCAGCAATTGATGTTTTTAACAAAAAGATCAAGCACTCAAGCTGAATTGCTAGGGAAATACCTGTAATGGTTTTTTTTTAAACATAGTATTTCTACCTGATCCAATAGTCATAGCAATAATGAGAGAATTGTCCTGGAGAATCAGAATTACACTGAATTTTGCCACTTTGTTTACCTAAACATGAATACTAAGCTTTGTGAAAAACCACAGTGCCCTGTCTACATCAGTACTCCCACTGTTATTAACACTATGAAATTACTGCTGTAGTTACTTATAGGAGACAAAATATCTTCCAGTGTAGCCTATGAGGACAGGTAGGCAAGTCAGATCAAAAAGTGGCACTAGTGTACCAGGTACAAAATAGCTTTCAGTAGTACCGAAACTAGTGTATTCAGTGGAATATATCAGAAAACATGCTTCCAAAGTGAATGTCCGCAAACAGAGTAAATTAAGAAGAGGAAGTGTTGGCATGGATCAGAGCGGGGAGTTTTTCCGTTTTTGAAATGGGTACTAATGTACAGTTTTCAGTGTTAAATTTTATGTGAGTCAGCAAGATCAAATTGCAGTAATACGGGGAGTGCCTGGTCCTTACTACTTTCGTATCTTGTGTATGAGCTTACCCCTAAACTTATATTCTTATATATGTACTTATATTCTCTTTGTGACGTCTTTGAATCAAGCTTGTACTTGCACAGAAGTTACAAATGGGAGTTTAAGAAGTCTGAGGTATAGCCCAGCAATTAATGATTTCTAATCTCAGAGATGAAGAAATACTGTATTTTAAACAGGCCCTTTAAAAGAATATAAAACTAAATACATTAATTCGGACATGACTGTGTGTTTTATGTCTACTAACCGTGTAATTTTATTTTAAGGCAGATGACTCATCACTAGCATCTGCCAAAGGCCTTTTTGGTAGTGCTTGCCACCTAGTGGATTGCCGCTTGTATACACATATAATAAGGATAATCTACTACAAAAATACTTGAAAATACGCTTATTATCACATTATCTAATAATATCCTGCAGACTTTGGGTACTGCTAGATGGATTTTTTTTTTGGAATGAAATCCTAGTGAATATTGAAATTAAAATTGCAAACATTTTCACAACACCTATGCATTTTCTGATAGCTCTATTTATAGCTGTTGCTTGACTTGGTGATAGGCAAAAGATGGAATTTGAGAGCCAGTGAGTAGTCAGTATACATGGCCATGGACTCAGTTGTAAACTGAAGGCCCAGGCTAAAACCTGTTGGTTGAAAGTTTATGTTGACCATATTTGACAAACGAAAATGAAATCATTGAAATTTATACCAGTTGTTTCTACTTCTTCTGTTAGAGTTAGCTGTGGCCTTGTCATTTTTATTATTAAAAGAGTTCCGCTCTGTGCACAGTAGTAACTGGATTTTCTCAACTTTACATCCTCTCTTCTTTTAGCTGCATTGCTTGGCACCGTTGCCATCCAGTTTTTTGACCCGGACTTCTGTCTCCTCCTGTATAGTAATTTACCCTTCATTACTGCCCACTAGTCTTACAGAGATCAAAAATGTTGCTCATAACATAATGCAAGAATGTGTACATAAGTTACAATGGTTCCACCAACTACTTAGCAAAACCACTTCTCCACACAAATGCAGTCTGCCTGTTAATATTTTGAGTCCTCTCTTTCAAGTGTGGATACAATTGGGCTTTTATGGAATTTTCTAATAACCAACATATTGAAAAAATATGGACAATTTAACCAGAACTTTCCCCCAAAAATCCAGCCTATGGGAGACAGTTAAGGCAGTTATTATCAGCAAGAATTTGTTGTGTTTGAATACAGTAAGTTTTCTGCTATACTGATGATAGTAACAGTATTTATCACTCTACCGCAACAACGATGATGGTGATACCAGAAATTTTTAACCAACAGCTGTGTAATATTCAGTAATAATCAGTTTATGTTTTACGCTTTCAGAAGAGTTTCCAGTTAATCTTACTAAGCTCAAGAACATACCTTAGCTCTTACTTGTTACAGATACATTCATATAGATGGTTTTGCAATATATAGCATTTTATTATCAATAACCTGTTGATGAATAACTTGTTAAATCTGGGTAAGAAGATTCCGTGGGGTCAAACCTTTGCTGTGCATTCAGTTTGGCTGTTACTTATCTGAGGGTATTTGGATCTTAGAGAGCATTATGTGACTGTCAGACATCAGAATTTATGATCTTCCCTTACTTGCTATGGCAATCTTAGGATTGAGGATAGTTTAGTGATTTTTCTCCTCTCTAACAACAGTGATGGGAAATTTCTATTATTATCAGAAGGTGAAATACAGTTTCTTTCTTTATACAGTGAATTTGTTCACTTTCTTTGATATACTGATTATCCTGCTAACATTACAGAGTACACAAATTTCATCAGGAAGATTATCAGGAATATTTGGAATTAAAAAATATTTAAGACATTTTGTACAGCTATCCTCCTGTTTTCAAAAAAGTTATAAGAATAATTAAATATAATCTTTTGCCAAATTTAGAAAGTTATATTTTAGTAGGATAGTATAAATCTGTACTCAGTGATATCATAAGCTTGAAAAATCATTTTTATTACCATAAAAAAAATAAGTAAAATAGGCATTGTAATTAAACATTTGCTTTCATCTACAAATAAGTACAGCGAGAAACAAGGCAATAAAATAATTCTTTAAGTTCTTGTGAACACCTAGAAATAGAGGAAGGATTTTTCTGAAATAGAAGCAGAAGAATCTTCTGAAATAGAAAATATTTGGCAATATCTTTTAACTTCTCAATAAAATATCCATGTAAACAAGTAACCCATATTTACAAAATCATATGCAATCTTCCTGGTTACAAGTAGTAGGAAGCGTACATGTAATTACTGTATATTCAATACTGAAATCTAACTTGTACCATCATTTCTCGGTTCCATTAATGTTGGAAAAAACACTGTTCTGTTTCTGTGTGCAGTACTGCTTGACAGCATGTAAACATATAAATTTTTTTTCAGGTATCTTAAAAGAATAGTTCTTTTAATGTTAGGTTTTGTAACTTCCTACATTTTTACAGGAATCCAAACTTGGAATGTAAGCTCTACAATCACGTCCCTGTAAAAACAACAGTGTAGAAGATTTCCAAACATGCAGAAAAATCCTGATAAAAAAGTTAGGGCCCTACTTCCCATTTATATCTTTGAAAATACCTTTTTATTTCTCACATTGCTGTTATGACACATAAAAACAAGTAAAAAAAGTTACATGAAAGGAAAGTTAATGGGAGGCCACTTTGTGAAGCAGGTTTAGGAACATGTTTTTTCCAGAGAATATTACTTTCTGAGGTCCTATATATTTTTATTTAGCACTTAGACTAACCCCTTATGTTGCAAATATACTTAAAAACCTTTTTAATCAGTTTAGAACGGAAGCCATAATTCTGTAGCATGTTCAGTCTATTTTAAATTGCCCACACCAAGACTGAGCAAGGTTTAGGAGCTCACAGCTATTGCATCTCCCAGGGACTTTCCAAAGACCAAAGGCCAGAAGGCCACAGTTCTTAAACGTGAGATATCGCTGATTATGGTGATTTCGCAGAATGGAATCTTCCAACTCCCATTAAGTTTCTACTGTCACGTTTAACCTCAAAGTTGAAAACCAAAAATATAGCCTGGCAGACTCTCCTCAAAAGGTTGCTAATCCTTGATTTTCAATTAGTTTCATATCATCAGAATAGAGAAGTAAAGAAACGCCACCATTGTTTTTCAGGCATCATTACCCTCGAACAGTAAATGGAATAAAATGGAAAACAAGACATACTGGTTACTAGAGGTCAACGTTAACAGCATGGAGAACCATTCACATAAAAGCTGTGGATTTTGATACATCCAAGTCAGTGTTGTAACAAAAGAAATCACAGATTGTGTGGGTTTTCTTCCAATATACTGTACAGTTAGAGTTTCTTCCAGAACAATCCTTAGACAAGTGCCTGCCTTCCACACAAACACACGCTTTTATCAGATGGCTTAACACGGTGCAAGGATTGAATGAGTTTATTTTCACAGGTGGATCAGACACAGTAGCAGTAACGTACCGACTTAAAACGCCATTGCCTGTGTGAATGCAGTGTGGAAAGCTGGCATAGTGAACAGCTCAGTTATTCACTTCACCTGTTATACTTCAAACGTATTAATAGAGCATTGCTCACAAAAACAAACGTGCATCCACCAGGTCTAAGATGCCTACTGATATCACCAAAAAAGCAGACTTGTTGAGCAGAACATAGTGAGAAGGCAGCACAGTTTAAGGTTCTCCGGAAGCTACTGCAAATCCCTCTTCCTACTTAATGTTTAATAAATAACTTTGTAATAGGATGTATAACATAAGAATATGGTGTCCGTGGAGCACTAAGGTCATAAAATAAGCACTCATTTTTCTCTCAGAAAGCTGCTGTTGGTCCTACTTGGATTTTACGCTGAAACTGCATAGATCAATTTTAGGGAAAACAGATAATTATGTGGAATTTCAAAAACAAGGAAGAAGCTCTCTGATCCATTTTTCATAGTGGGACTGGAGGAGTGCTCGTGCAATAGGGTAGTATTCCTTCTATCATACCTGAATTCAACACTAGGGCATTCAAACCCAGTGTTTTCTTAAATTAAACAATACACCGATGCTAAGTTGGTCCCAGTCAACCACAAACATATATAAGGGAAATGTAACACTCCTGGATGTAGTATTTAACTACAAATGGTACAGGAAAAAAGTTTTACAACTAATTTTCTGTGCTAGCTTTCTATATTGCATTCACCAAATAATTACATGTTATTGAAAATCAAATAACAGGAACTGAGGTGCTTCTTGTCAGAAAAAATCCAGAATAACTCATGACCAAAATTATTTGTACTAACACAATCTTGAATTAGAAAAATTGCATATTTGCTGATTTAATGCGTTTAATTATTTTTAAAAGCTGAAGTAAATAAAAGTTTATCTCTTTGAAACAAATGGGAAACTCTATACTGTCTGAAATTGTCTCTATTGCAAGATGAACAGTGGTAAATTTTGATTTGTAATGGGCTCTGTAGGTTTTACAAGACAATATAATAAAAATCTCATCGTTGTGGACATATGCAATCAAAATAATCTACTCAGTCAGTTGAACATGGTGCTGATAACACCGAGATTGCGGGTTCGATTCCCATTCGGTCCCCATGTGTTGCCTGATCTAGTTGAGAGGTGGTGTCCCTGGCGACAGGGAGACTGGATTAAAATGATCTCTAAGGTCCCTTCTAGCCTAGGCCATTCTATGATTCTATGATACTACAATTATTCTTCTATACTAGTGAAAAATAAGTATTGCTTATATCTGTGAAAATAATGAATGAGCATAATACATTAATAGTCCGATTACTAGAAAGAGCTATATAATTAAAGTGCCAGTAGAGACTCAAACTCTATTATTTAACATTTTAATTTCAAAATAAAAAGTCATAGATTTTATATAGTTTATATAGTTTGCTTATAGACTACAGTGTGTCTTCATGCCTGTGATGCTAATACCAGTGTGGAGATACCGAACTGGCTTTCCGTTAATGGGCAGTGTTTAATCAAGGCAGCAAAGCTCAGCTGTTTCTTGGAGGAAGTGTTTCTCTCTTTGAGCTCCTTTCTTCTCTGAGAAGTCTTCTCTGGTTTCCAACCTCCTAATTTCCAATCAATGATTTCTAAATCAAAAGAACCGTGCAATCAAATAAAGATAGCAAAATGCTGCCTTCTGAGATAAAAGGAAGACTTGGTTTAAGTGATAGGTATTTTTCTAAGAATGTATCTATAGCTTTGCAAATAGGACAAATTCTGCATTTGAATGTCTTACAATTTCCTTAGATTTCACTAAGGAGCCAAAACCAAATGTTGTCTGCATATAGTATATTTGGTAGAGCTGGTTGAAAAGTCATGGATAAATTCTGATTAAAAAATCTCAATCAAAACCAGAGAAATTTTTAAAGGAAACATAGAATGTAATGAAGATTTCAGGCAAACTTTTTTTTTTTAAATTCATTATTTTAGACTAATCATTTTTATGGTGCAGCTCTGCAAAGTGCTGAATGACCTCAGATCCCATAGATCTTAGCAGCTGGTGAGGGGGTTAATCAGCCTGAGAAGTCAGGGCTTTAAAAAAGTGAACATTACCAGAAAAATTATATGTGACCAACTAAATTCTGTTGTCTGGTATTCTTCACGACTCGGAGTCATAATCTGCAAAATCACTCAGAGCAAAATTTAGTCTTAATCTTGTTAACTTTTCATGACTATAAGAGAGCATTAAATTAAGAAGTGATATGGAAAATATTTTCGAGTTATGTGATTTTCCCATTACATGATGTCATTCATGCTCTCATTTTTTAAATGATGACTGAGCATGAGTAAATATAGTAAGTTTGGGACTTACAGGAATTTAAATTTATATGCATGAAACTTGAGTATCTTTGAGCAAGCCATACATAATATAAAACTTGACCTATTTATATATCGATATAGCTAAACCGGAAGGAACCAGGGGGGTTGGCAGTGTAATAGTACTGTTATTCTGTGTATTATTTACTTTACATAGTTGATCGTTGGCCTGCTTCATCAAGTTTGAGGTTTTGTTTTCTGGCTGCTTCATTATTGATCCTCAGATCAGATTTATCTGCATTACTTCCATCTGTCACTGTGGATTCTGCTTCTGTGCTTTCAGGAGTCCCTCCAATGGGCTGCAGAACTCTCGCATTCTTTTCTGGGGGGCGCTTCCAATGGGGCCTGCTTGCCATCCACAAAATAAGTGCACCAAATATGACAAGCAAAAGACCAAGACAGTTGACAAAAGTTGCCTCTGGCGGAGATGTGCTATATGCAGGACTTTTCCTTTGGAAGGGAAAATAAAAAAAAAAAGAAAAAAACCCAGTTATTTTAAAGACAATCCTGGTCTTTAAACAGCAGTCTCCTGCTAGGTAGGGGGTCTTCTTAATGCAAAACAAGACAATGTTCCAAATACTACATGGTTATTACTCTATGAAAATGTAAGTACAATTTACAATGAATAATCTTAGTAAACAAGTGAAAAATATACTTACAATGTGAAGAGAAGCTTTTCCGTGATTCCCGTAAGAGCTGCTGCAATCACTGTTGCGAAGATGGTAAGACCCGAATATACATGTATTGACATGAGGGCTGCTCGGAGAGGGACTGGAGCAAAAGGCAGCAGAAAAACAGCGAAACCCAAGAAAAGCTAAAAACAAAACGTTCATAGTTAAAGCTATATGGGAAACAAGCTGCACTTTTAAAGCAGAATAAAAATCATCACAAAAAGTCTTACTAGAGTTTTAGTTCAAGTACTTGTCTTTAGAAGGGCAATGGTCTCTATCTCAATATATCAATATATCAATCAGTTGGTGTTTGCAGAGTGAAGATGTGTATGGGTGGCAAGAAGTTATTCAGGGGACAGGAGTCCTCCCACTGGGTTAATTTTGTGATGGGAGATAACCCATCACATCACCTATTTTCAGTCATAGGCTTGCCCATAGGTTGCATCCCTTCATTAGTTTGTTCTAGTGTTACTCACCTTGGCTGCTAAATTAGAAATACTGCATGAATTTGTATTTCATCTTGCTTTAACTTCCAGTCTCAGCCCTTGTTTTGTCTTTCTATGCTGAAGTAAAGAACATGGTATTTTCTCCCTGGGAAGCATTTTAATACATTGTAATCAAGTAATCTCTCAGTCATCTTTAGATCTACTAAACAGTTGGAGTTTTTTAAGTCTTTCGCTGGAAAATAGATTTTCCACCTCTCAAATTAGTTTTCCAGATTTTCTTTGCACTTTTTTTCTTACTTCTAAAGAAAAAAATTCATAGTATTTCATTAATTTTGTCAATGCCATATATGGAGGTTAAGATAATAACTTATTAAAGAATTTACTTGTTGTCACAGGATTGTGAGAACTCATTTTGGGCTTCCTCTTTTGAGTACTTCTTTCCAGAGACATTGCTTTCCAAGATACAGTCTCAATTTTGCATTTCTGCCCTGTTCTTAAATTTATGTCCTTGTGCTATACTGTATTAACATACATTTGGCTTAAATACAATATATTTACACTATTGTTCCTGTAGGCATAGTGTTATGTGAGCACCCCCCCTCAATAATTTCTGAGTTCCAAGACTGACATACCCTTTCTGGTAAATGCCAAGTAGCCTCTCTATTAACAGAGATACTACTTTATGACTTTTTTTATTACAATAGTGCCCAATCACTTAACAGGTGTCAGGCTCTGACTGGAGACTTACATCTCACTTTGGAGGGAGTAACATCACAGTTCTCTTGATGAGACAGGTGAGGCAAGACTTGCCATTGATCATATAGTAGCAAAATTAAAAGTAGTTCACAATTCTTTATCTTAACCATTAAAAAAAATGCTGATACTTAGTATAGTGGCAGCACAGATTTCCCTGAAATAACTGCATTGTTAAGACAAAATCTTAACATTATTCCTTCTTATTCATTAGCTGTTGTTAAACTATAAAGAATATATCCAACAAAGCTGGAATGTGCTTTTTTTTTTCCCTGAGTGTTAACACTATTTCCTGTACCTCCTAGCCTGAGTAGAAAAGGATAAAACTCTAGAAATGGAGTCCCTCCACTGGAGATTTTTTGTGCTTGATCACCAGATAATTAAGTCTTTTTTTTCTTTTTTAATATTTTGGCACAAAAATTAAGAATCTGGATTTGAAGGAACAAAATAAATTTCCATAGTGTGATAACACAATATAGGGAATTCAGAACGTGTTTGCAGAAACATCACCTCTGTAAGTGTACACTAAATGTCAGGGCATGCCTGCTCTTCTTCTATGCCAATGCAAAACATACTAAGTTCATTTTAGATTATGATAACTAATTCTCTGCCAAGAGGAGCAGTTAAAGGCATGCACCAAACATTTATCAAGGTTTTGCTGATTCAGGAAAACTGGTTAGCCAGTAGTAGCTCATTCAGATGTCAGAGCCTTTAGATCTGCATTGCTCCCTGCTGCACTTGTTCTGCTGATACACAAAAGTCTTGAGGCCAAGAAGTGACTACTTAAAATTATGATAGCTGTAAAAAAAGAAAAACAATTACTTCATCTGAGACTTCCTTAATAAAAGCTCTAAATGTATTTAAATATGCTGTCAGCAAACTAAATCACTTCCTTTAACTTCAGCAGTTTATAGAGCTTGGAAAGACACAACTGTATAACTGAATAATAAATAAACTGTCATTATCCCAGTAAATAAACAAAATATGCTTTAAAACACATTTTTTTCTTTGACTTCAAGGATCCAGTACTTGCACATTTACATGCTAACTTGCCAAATCACAGAATGCAAAATGGGTATTCCAGTAGTTAGAGTGTGTTAGTGAGGGCCTGTTGTGCCTGAATTACACAATGCATTCTTCAAATTTACAACCTGTTTATAAATACAGATAGATTCTGACCTGGAGAGAATAAAATGTAACGGCAGTCAACCCAATCCAGCTGTGCAGACTGTACATGTTAGGAATGTTCTTGGCATTGTGGAAGTCAAACACGGCTACCATAGAAACAATTGCAAGAATCATAGCTATGGTATTTAATCCAGCATGTATGAACTTCATTAGGAGTTTGCTGCACTTCCAAGTCCAGGGCAACCTGTACACAATAATAGCTGAAGAAAGAACAGAAACAAGGTTTTATGCCTTATGGTATAATATCGCTCAGATTTTAATAATCATGCATCATTCACGTAATTCCATTGTAAATTACAAGAAAATCCAACCTTTAATCCTCTAAAAAAAGCCAATTAAATGGCTTTTCCTCTTACATGTAGCTTTTAGGGAGATTTCTTCCTAATTTAAAAAAAAACAATAAAAAACAACTTACATGTTGCAAAAAAGCCCAATCTACAACTCATTCCTTAAATTCATCTAACAGGGATCCTGTATAGGATTTTTATTTTTCTGCTGCTAGTCAGATTGGAGTAATAGGGCCCAGTTCTTGCATCCATAAAACTACCTGTTGAGAAAGTGTGTAAGATTATTTTAAAATATTTATTCTCTTTGCCAACTTTGGATAATGTTATTCTCTAATTGTGTAGATATTTATATGACTATCCATTGCATTTATATTAATAGGACTACTTTAAATGGGAAAATGCTACTTGGCATAAGGAGATCATAATCTGACTCTTAAGAGAGAAAAAGATATGGCAACTACAACTGTTCCAACACTGTGAGATGAATGCAAGAGAGTTTTGCCTATATTTGCATTAATAACTCAAGCAGACAGTGTTTTGTCCAGTCTGAACAAAACAACAATTTCTAGTGATCGAACTCCAGAGAGTCCATAAGAATAACAGCCTAGAGCTGCATCCTACCAAGTTCTTTCCTCAAGGTCCCCACAGCTTCATCCCTGCCACAACTGTCCCCTGCCTGTCATATGACCCAGTTTTGATCACCGAAGCCCCAGGTACATGTGATTATAAGCTAGGTAGTAATTATGGATGTGTGACAGCACTTGAGTATATTCAGATAACAGGGGACAAACACTGACTTGATCACTTGACCAACAGAGGCTAATGCCCACATGCATAGTGTCTGGCCTGCGTAAAAAACCAGCTCCATTCGTCTGCTTCATCACAGCCTCATTTAAGGTTTCTGCTTGTGAAATTATGTTAAAATCTTTAATTGGCAATACTAAACCAAAAGAATAGTTCCTGTTCCAGATGTTAAGAAATAGCTGTGCACCAGAAAAAGAAAAACAAACCAACAAAAAGTACTACCTGATAAATGCAAAGACGAAGAATTTACTTGTGATTCTTACATGCCTTACTCATTACTTACTCATTACTTCTCTGTAACCCTAACTTTTTATTCAATTACATCCTCATGTTTTAAGCCTGTTAATATAGTATTTATAAACCATATATGATAGGAATTATTAGTTGTGCAAGCATCTTCCAAGATTTATAGTGTCAACCTGCAACTTTATTTTATAGAGTTTACATGTGACTCAGTAGAAGACTGATCTGAGGATGGGAGACAAAGACTACCTCACCCTCCTTGTTCTGACTCTCTCTTTATTCCATCTTCCACAACCCCAAAAACCAGCATGCTGCTCTTCAGTCTGCAACAGAGATTGCCACACCTCTGTAGAGAAAAATATTCTTTTATTGGGGCAGAAATGGAAAATCCTCAAAAATAATTTATTTCATATTATATGTTGATGTCTTTTTTAATTAGACTGTTGGGAGAGAACCAAATGTCTTTTGGAGTATGCCATGTGTCTACAGATGTTGTTCAACATTTCCATATGTAAAATAAGACAGAATTCCTTATTTACTATTTAACCCACTCTATCAAACTACTATTCCTTCAAACCCTTCTTAAAATGCACTTTTCATGTTTTTTTCCTCTCTATTTTCAAGAATCTTGCTCTACTAATACGCATACAGACTTCCATTGCTTGTGTTTTTCCCACTCTAAGTCTAGAAAAATCATCTGGACAATTACAGTACACTGACAGTATTTTGTCAGGTATCATTTACCTTTAGGTGCTGATCCACAAATAGTAAGTATTAACGTGCCTACAGCTTTTTCGTTTGATTGACAAGATATATACACAAGACTTTTATCCAGGCACATCTACTTCCCAAATAAGTACATGATTATAGTCATCCCTTCTATCTCTTACAGACCAACAATATGACGTTTCTGTCCTTTATGTAGGCTTTAATGAACTCAAAAGACAGTTGACTTGGTTATTATTTCAAATCCTCCATACAAATTTAACTGATATTTATTAGCTATTCCCTTCTACTTCTAACTAATTAAAGACTTCTTTGTCTTGTATGAGTGCAAATAGGTATCCTATTCCCTAATTTACTATTTCCCAATTTACTTTGACTTCAATGGCAGACATCTGTCAGCCAAACCTGAATAAGATTCACAGTGGTATCTTATCTGTTGATATTTCATCTGATTTACTACAATACTCCTTCAGTCTCCAACTTTACTTTTCTTGTTATACAGTAGGATTTCCTCCCCAAATAATGCTCTGTTACCAATTAATTCCTTTTATATGGGTTGTGGGTTTTTTTGCTATGGTAAAAAATTCATTCTCTTTATATATATATATATCCTTACCTACGCAACGCCCGAGGCAACAACCTTACTCTGTAATGCAAGGACAAACTGAGTTTCAGAGGGAAAAAAAAGAAAATGCATAGGAAATAGCTGCAGAAAACCTCCCCCCATTTTCTTCAAAATGTCTATGCTTATGTAAAACAGAGTAGTTTGATCACAATAAGTATTATGGATCTTAGTGAAGCAAACAGGTGTTTCTCATTGCTTATTTATAGACTGAAGTGACACTTCCAATGACCTGTTGAGCAATATTATGTAAAACAACTTCAAAATACTGTTTATTGCTCAACAGCAATTTGTAACTTGAAGCTACAAAGCTGAGGACACACCCTGCTTCCATTGAAGGAATTTGCAGTGTACGTTCAAATCACGACATTCCCTTCCTAGCCAGAACTAGACAGCCACCAGCTCCTCCTGCATCTTCCAGCCTCTGGCTGGCCGGGCTCCTGCCGAAAAGCGAGCGAGCACGCATGTGATGCAAACAACATGTTCCATTGGAACGAATGTCCGGACGTGCTGGACAAGTTTTCTGGCTGGATAAATGCAATATATCATTCAACAGTGAAGCAAATAGAAATAAGGGTATTAATGAAATTCTAAGTTTGTCTAGATGAAATTCTAGTTTGTCTGCTATTACAAAGCAAAAATACTCCTGCTGACATTTATAGCTTAAGTCTTCAGAGGTTGTTTATTGCTTAAGAACAGTGAAAACTTCCCTTTCCTCTACCCACAAAAGTCAGTGGTAAAACTGTGGCAGAATTTCCACTCTTCTCTGCAGTATTTATTTGCCCATCTTGGAGATGTTTCACTGGGTTCTTTGCATGCGGAAACTAGCAAGATTTTTTTTGTCAATGACTAAAAAATTACTGTTGCAAATTGTTATCTGTGTCAAATTTTTGTTAGTTTAAATGCCATAAACATAAATTGACACTCACAAATGTCAGGATTTTAAGGTACAGTCCAGTGCCCATATTTTTGCAACATGTAGCTCTAACTTAAATATATTCACAGGTTAGATAAACCCCTCTGTAGTAGTCTATCATTATCTGCTTTTTAAACTTCATTTAAAGCATTGTATTTTTCTTTCCTAAACTGACACCATTTATTAACTGTAATGTGTCTCATTTAGTCGTTTAATTGCAATTAGCCAATCATACTAACAGCAAGAACACAGTTCAAACTTCAGTATTCCTCTTGGCCTCAACGAACAACCCTTGCACTGAGGATCAAACATACTGATTGTGTGGGATGGGAAAAAAAAAGAAAAAAGAAAAAGATACTGTTCGTGTTCTAAGTGTAATGGGAAACACATAAAAGCCCATGCAATCAGAAGTTCATGCACTCTCTACAAACACACGACTGCATCATGGACATTATGTTATTTAGGCAACAGAATTAAGGATGAATTGAAAAGATATATTTTACCAAATAATTTATGCAAAGTCTGGGCTGATGAACTGCTTTTTAATGATGCTTATAGTGCCATATTTTCTCTGGCACAATCCCCCTTCCTGGATCTAGCTTCCATGGTAACTGGGCTTTCCTTTCTGCTCTTGGGACACGGCAGAGAGCCAAAAGAGAGAAACTTTCCTAGGGCAGCACTTCCAGCGTTTCGATTCTCAGCTTGCATAAGTTCAGGCCGATTAGGAAAACACACCTCGCAAGCGTTATTCCAAGCACAAGGCAATCCCAGGCCAGGGTAAACAAGTGCTTGCAAAAAAAACCCCCACGTATATAGCAGCTTGGGCTTGTTACAAGGGACTCTTTGTGCCTCCTGGAGGAGC
>NW_009726671.1:0-8740 GCF_000703405.1 Apaloderma vittatum
TATGGATAGGGATTCTTCTGAATCTTGTTAATTATGTCAGTTAAGACAACTTGCACTTATCTGAATGGTCTTGTTATACCACAGTTTGCAACTGAGACACTATATTTCAACTGAAAAATATAATGAAGTGATTCAACTGGGTCACCAAGTCATTTAACGTGGCTAAAATTTTCAAAGGAGACAATGACATGCTACCTGGAGAAGGTATGTCAAACTTTAACGAGATTATTGGAAGATTAACATTCTGTGACGTGAGTAAGGTGAAAAACATTTCAAATGAGAAGGACAAGTATTTTGCTTCTTTGTGCAACTGCACACTTGGGTTTCCAGGAATAAAAGGAAGCAATTTAATGGAGTTCCAGAATGTCAAAAGTGCCAAGATATCAAGTATCCAGAGGAATAAACATATGACTTTCAAACCAAGAGTTTCTCTCTTGCAAGAAAAGCCAAAAACTGTGTTACCTCCCAGTTAGGGCTGACAAGAGCCTATCTCTATTTGTCCATCGGTGCCATGCGACTAGTTGACCAAGCATATAATAAATACTTGTCCAATTTCTGCCTCAGCTGAAAAACACCACGTCAGCTGGATATTACAACAAACAGTTTACTCATTGCAGGGATTTCTTTTCTTCCTTTTTAGCCCTTGTAGCCTGAGAAGGATCACAGCTTTTCCTTCTACCCCAGAGGTATTTTAGCACTCCATTTATTAGGTACTAAGTACATCTTGAAGCCAAGGATGGCATGTTGCTTCTTACCTTAATTGTTTGCATAAGGAAGCATTGCATTTGATACAGGAACCCAGAAAAGACAGTCAGTCTCCTGTTACAACACAGTTAACCCACATCTTTATTCATACAATCATCTAGACCCGGCAGGGCTAACAAGTAATTAAGTAACCAACCTTGGAAGTTATCAGTAAATAAATACCATTGTGCTCCACAAACGTCCTTCATATTCTAAAAAAGATGTGATTTTTCACATTACCTACAATGAATTGCTTTCAAGGTTTTCTATGCAACTGGTCTCCACTGGCCAGAAAGTGGCTAATCAGCTGAAGACCATACAGTGTGCATCTTGACAGACATGTTATGGTTTTAAAAATATTGATTCTATTACCTGCCATTGTTATTTGGGTTTTCTTCAAGGTTTGTAATTCAGCTCTATGTGCCAATTTATTTAAATTATTTTCCAGTATACCTTGAAAATCACAGAAAATAAAAATAAATGGATAAAGCGTGGAGTGCAAAGAAGTGTTGCTACAGACTATCTGTCTCCTTGGCTTCATCTTCACATAAGCACAGAAATAGTATGAGTCGAATGTAAAGAAATTGGAAAAACATCAGCGTAAGCAAAACAAATAGCCGTATTACTGAATAACATGGAGAATAAACAATACATTCCTCAGTTCAGAGAGAAACCTGAAATTTTTCATAGATCTTACATAAATATATTATTGCTGTCAACTCAACAATATTTTCAGATTACTGTTATCATAGAAGATCTTACAAAAATCTCACATTAACCTCTCTAATTTAATTTCCAGAGTTTTGAGGGGAAACCCTCACCTCCTACCCAGCAAAGAAAGCTGAGGAAACTTAAAACAGAAGTCTTCAGCTCTTATATTTGAGGTATAAAGCTTACCATCTGAATTGTTTAATGATTTCTTACATATTTATTGCAGCAATCATAGGATCTCTATGACAACAGTTATAACAAAAAAGTGCTCTCTGAACACTGTTGCTGCACAACGCATTTACGGTGCTTCAAATGATAAAACCATTACGCTGATCCCCATCAATTATTTTTGGAGTGAGAAATTATTCATTATGATGCTTTACTACGAAAAGGGAGAGGGGGCTAGCACCAAAACGCAGAAAAAGATCTAAAATCTGGGAGCACAGAAACAGATGCAAGAGTTCACGGCAATGTCAGGTTTTCTACCCATTCCCCTTTAGGGTGGCAGGCACCTTCCTGGTCTTCCTGGCTACATCAGTCAAGAAACCAGCTAGACCAGAAATCAGCTAGACCACAAACAACTGCATCTCAAAAGAATTAATTCTCTGGAAATTTCTCAGACCATTTTAGTTATTTTTAAATTAAGAAATAATAATACAACAAGCAACTTCCACTCAGATCTGGGATGCTGCCAGTCCTGTGCTCAGGGCTGTTAAATCTTAGCACTGTTAAAATGAACAGTTCTGCAGGGGTGGAACTAATCCATGCCTATTGAAATACTCTCCTGCCTCCTCCTGATCTCCTCCAGAAGATCATTACGAATTGACTGTTTTGGCCCAAGATATGGACATCCAGGAAGCCAAAACTGCAGTTCAAGGTGTATCATGGAGAAAGTACCAAGGGAGACTTAGAGGTAAGAAAACTCCCCGGCCTTTCATTCTGTACTAGTTGGGCTGCAGAAGCAGCCACATCATTTAATAAAGTTCCCCACAGCTGAATACTTCAGTGGAGAAGGTGAAGGATGTATGAAACACTCAAAATTTCTGCACTATTCCTTACTGCTAACAGGTATGGTTTTGTATGCACCAGCATTGTGGAACAGGCTATGAAACCGGCTAAAGCATCTCACAAGATACACAAACCTGCTCAGTTTGTTTATACGATGTGAATGGGAACAGAATGCACAAATGTCTGCCACTAGTAGAGAAGCATGAAGAGGTGCTAAACAACTCTTCAGGCATGTTTGATTTCATATTTGTGCATTTATTTATGATTAGGAGTAATGCCGCCATTGCATAGCTATTATGTTTTTCTTTCACGAGTCTGAAAGCGCTCCAGACCTGTCCATCAGTATTTACAATATGACTTTGAAATAGATTTTAAACAACCCCGCTTGTGCATGCCATAAGCAACAATGGAGGACTGGCCCCAATGGAAGTAAGTAACCTCTTGGTGACAGGAGCCACTTGCCACCAGAGCAACATGCCCTGTGAGCCACAGGCATGCCGTGGTACCAGCAGCTCGGGGGCAATTGGAGTGGGTGAAAAGCCGAGCTGAGCAGCCTTGCCATAGCCATCTGCCAAATGAGGCATTTAAGTCAGATTTCCAGAACTCCCATGCAATGCTTCAAGCACGAGAGAATCATAGAATCATAGAATGGCCTAGGCTCGAAGGGACCTTAGAGACCATTTAATCCAACCTCCCTGTCATGGGCAGGGACGCCTCTCAACTAGATCAGGCAACACATGGGGACTGAACGGGGATCGAACCTGTGACCTTGGTGTTAGCAGCACCACGCTCTAACCAACTGAGCTCACTCCCTTGATGAGATTAGTACATAATTTAAAAATGTCCCCTACCACTTGATACTTAACTCTCATAAATTAAGAGCTCAGAAGCTCAAAAATCCCCCCAAAGAGTACTGCCAGCATTCAGCCTCTTGCAGACATTGGTCAGTCCTGTGACACCTCAATCTCTCTGTCAGGGCAATGGCCGCATGCACTGCTAAAGCATGGGGCAAAGTCCTTTAAACGTGTCATCCCCCAAAAGCTTATTTTCTTTTCTATTCTTCTTTTTCCTGAAATAGGAATGAGTTGAAAGCGGCCTCCCCTGTTTGCAGCAATGCCTGTTTCCATGGCACCCAGAACAGCAGCCTTGTTATCACAAGAACTCTAATAAATTTCAGGAGATTGCTGGGACTTGCCATTTTTTAAAATTTTTTTTTAAACCCAGATGACCTTCCAGTCCTGGAACCTCCAATGTGGTCCAAAAGTCTGTGATGAAGTTAAATGCTTCACAGTGACCATAATTTGAGTGGGAGTTTTTTTAATCAAGAAATAAAACAAAACATACTTCCTTCAGAGAGAGAGAGAAGAAAAAAAAACCCTATCATTTTTTTATAAGTTATCATGGACTTTACAGAGCTCTAAGTATGATTTTCTGATGAATCTTACCTGAGAAGCATCTGCCTTGCACCCACCAAAGAGCAACCAGAGATAGCCTTGGAGACAGAACATCTTCTCCTTTTAACTGTGCTCCCTAAAAGCTGATAAGCTGATGTGCTGCCCTGTGGATTTTTGAAAAGAGATTAATGAACATGAGCATTTTACACTCAAATATACTTCTCATCACTCTGATACTAATTTCTGTAAAATCTCATGAATATGTAGAAATGTCTTTTACTTTTTAGGATCTTCCAGGCTCAGTGATTTTTAGATGCCTTTTCTAAGGTATGGATTCTGTGGTTTCCACTTTGATTCTCTGTACAATTATAACTGATTGAATAGTGTTTATTAAACTGTGAAAAACAACAGAAGAAAACTAGCTTTTCACACATTCAAAGGTAACTGAAAAAATACATACATCATCCTTTGTGCTACGATAATTATCTTGGTGTCAACCTGTATTACACTGTTCTGTAATGGAAAATGCATGTTTATTCTTGCAGTAACAATTAGATTCCAAAACTCAGGAGAAAACAGAAAGCAGTATTCAAATGGCTGTAAGAAAGAGGGAAAAAAAAAAAAGGCAGCAGTACTAACTACTGCATTTGAAAATTCAGTACTAACAGAAGATTTTGTGCTACATTCTAAGCACCTGTTTGCCAGAAGCGTCCTTAATGTTGAGCATTACCAACATTATATGGAGAATTACAGAGCAAAGCTGCTGTCAAATTTCCTTCCTTTGCCATGGCACTTCTCCACGTCCTGTTCTCATTTAAATTACTGCATCAGCTCCACTCTGTGTCCCAGCACCTTACAGATGTGCCTTCTCAAAAAAAAAAAGTAAAAAACTGCTCAAAGGATGCATCTTTCCCCAAAGAACCTGTAATTCAGTTAATGAAAGATAAAAATAATAGATACTGTAGAATCACAGGACTACATATTCCTGAAAAACATAGCTTCTTGGTACACTGTGAAAAATAAAACCAAAAAGCCTTGACTGAATACTGCTCTTTCTATAAAAATACATGGCTTCTTGGTACACTGTGAAAAATAAAACTGAAAAGCCTTGACTGAATACTGCTCTTTCTATATGTAATGAACTAGCTAAAAGTAACTATCCTGCAGCTAATTACAGAGCAGAATATACACGAATAAAATCACAAGCTTAACCAAAGCATCGAACTTCACCTCAGAGGAAATGACCTTTCCTTTGGGAGCTACAGGAACGAATATGTGGACATGCAAGAAAAGAATATGTGGACAGGGAATGAAGACGGCAGAGTGAGACTGCTGTTCTTTGGTGGCAATAATTTAATCACCAGAGTTAGTGACAGATCATTTTAATTTAAGAAATAACATACAGTAAAACTATAGAAAATTTTCTCAGTGTTTTGGGAGATGCTGCAGTAATATGTCTGTATTACCACTAAGAGGTTAAAAACACACTCTGGCATGTCAGGCTAGACAATATTATCTGCATCTTCATTTCTTGAGGAGCTGCACATATGTTCTGTAGAGGCACAGGGAGTATATTGAAAGAAAATACAGCACCAGCAATTGCCATTTCATCCAAAAAGTGCTTAATAAAATGACAGAGATTACTCCAGTTTAGCACATTGTCATAATTCATTTTACAGCCATAATATTCTCATGTTCAGACATTTGTAATGGACCATAAAAATGGTTAGGAGGTGTTCTCTCCAGTTAATAAGCACAATGCAATCCACCAAACTTCAGCTTTTGGAGAATCACTGAGAATGTTAATAAACTAAAGTGGTCGAGGAACCTACTAATTTTGTATGGTGTAATTCGTATTCAGATACTGTCTAGAAATAGTTGCATGAACAAAAATACCCATTGGCTGATATTTTGTGTTGTTCCCAGCACTCCATTAGTTTTCCTTCTGCTCCTTGCCCTTGCGTGGACTTCTCCCTCTGCAGATGCAAAGCCCTCTGCACACCATTACAAGGCTGTGTCCCACCTCCAGCTGCCAGAGGGGTCAAAGTAAACATGCTATTTATGAAGTATTTTCCTTTGACTACATGGAAGAGGTGACCAAGCAACTTCCTTCAAGGCCTTTTTGTTTGGACAATCCCAGACAGACTGCTCGCAGCTGGTGTAGGCATAAAGATCCTGCTTCTGAGCCATGTAAAAGCTGCCCACCTGCTGACTGAGCATCAGTTCTATATTATGGATTTTTTTTTCTCTTTCACATTCATTTGACAGACTGGAGGACTGAAAAAACCCAAGGTATTAGTATTTGTTTTGTTTTAAAACATTGCAAAACCCCATTTTGTTAGCATAGCACATCATTCGTCCTGTGGGCTGCTCTGTTCTCCAGAGAGTGACGCTATGCGCTGCCACCAGACAGGATTTGCTGCTGTTTTTGTCATGACACCTTTACTACTGGCTGAGCAGGATTGCATCTAACACCTCATTTTCCACCTAGCACACTCTTTACCCACTCCACTAAAAATAACGCATCCATTCTACTGATCTGTGCTTAGCCAAATGACAAAAAACTCTACTGTCTGTCGCCTTCATCGGGTTGCCTACTGTCCCCCATGTCATGCAGGCTTTAGATGAAAACTTCACCATATGGTTTGCCCTGGAAATATATACATCATATCTTCAATTTCAAAATTGAGCAACTCCATAAAAACCCACTCAATTTCTATTCAATTCTTACTCAATTTCTTTGTGTCTCAGAGAGTTAAATTATTAGGAATTTGATATCAGAGGACAAAACATTTCAGTTCTCCACAAGACAATAGTAATAAGATGTGACAACAACCCTAATCTGTGCATTAAAATGGATCAAAAGAGCTATTTTAAAGGTGTGACAGTAGCTGATTTGCAGTGGCAGTTGTGCAACATTTTTTAAGTCTGTGACATGGCTCTGATCATCCTGCATTGCAATTGCTACGGCCAGGGCTCTTCCAGCTGCTAGTGCACCTGATCATTGACATTAGGAACGTATTTACTGTTTGGGCCAAATGTTTAAGTGCGTAAAATGATTACAAAAGAGCCTGTTGGATTTGGGGCAGGGAGAGAGAGCAGAAAAACATTCAAATAGTGAGAGAAGGAGAATTCCCCCACCAGTCTAAGTCTGATAATGGTGAGTTACTACACCATCGCCAACAGAAACACAAGCTTGGCTTTAACCATGGAGTTCTCAAACAGGGCACGGAGGAGAGGTAGCCCAACAATCTCAGCTGAGGTTAGGGATGAAGGGAAAATGGCTGAGAGTTAATTGTAAATAACAAAATAAATCTTCCCCATTTCTGTTCCCTATACATTAATTTTTTTTCTTCTCCCACCCTCCCACCTCCCTTTTTTCCCTCTCACAAGGATTGGGGAAAGGCTGACTTGCCTTTGCTGCTTCCTAAAGGTGCACAAAATGTGACCTCACTACTGTGTTTCCTGTGCAACATCCAGTTACCTGAGTGCACACAGATGGCCCCTGGGCAGGTTAAGTAGGGCACCCAGTTCCCTGCAGTATACGTCCAGTTTCCCACCTGCACATGTTCTTCTCCTCCATTTCTCAATCTTGGTAGGGGAAACTTATTTCCTACACCTACAAGTATAAACCAAAATATAAGTCTGAGAGAGAAAATTAATTATTCGTGTTTGATGTGTTCTGCTTCTATATAATTTAATCCAGTAGTACTGCTCCACACCACTGATGTGATTTATCATGATTCTCTAGCGGCTAACGTTTTTATTTTGAAACTGTTATCTTACTGATTAGATTTTTCATATACTTTATGTTTACTTGCTTGTATCTCCTCCAAAACACTTTCCATACTTCATTTTGTCTATGCTGCAGTTCTACTTACTTACACATTATAACACCTAATTTTATATAATATAGAATATAAAACGAATGCAAGTTTCATGGTCAATTTTAAAGATCAAAAGCAAGACTTAAATTCTCCTGGCTGAAAGTAATTTCTGAAAAACTTAATTATTCCTCTTTATCTCTGATTTACCTCTTACAGCTTTCTGCTAAATTACGAGAGATCTGAAAGGATTTTTACTTTTCAGCTCTGGCCACAGAATGGCACAGCAGAATATAAAAACCTCAAATAGTGTGTGAAATGTGAAGAGTTATTGCTACTATTTACCAAGTACCAGGAACAAGTCCTGCTTTCAATTATTTCTGAAGTTCCTCCACTGAGTCTGATCCCCTATTGCCCTGCATAATATGTACATTTAAATCTATACAAAGTGGGTTAGAAAGCACTCCAGGTCTTCTCTGCACACATTTCAGCTTGACATGACACTGATAAAGAGCCACAAGAGAGCCACTCGTTTCCAGAAGAGATGCTTTAGGCTAAGGGAAAATATTATCCATAAACCTTACGTGTATTTGAGAAGAGCTGGAGGTTTGGAAAAGTAAGCTCTATTTCTAACATATCCTGTCAAGGCACCTGGTTACAGTTTTTCACTGAGTTTAATGGGACGTACTCGATTCCTGTTGAAAAACAAGCAGAAACATAACATTAGTTTCACAGAACAGATTATTAACATCTCTTATAGCACGATTTCTAGAACAGTATTAGCCCCAGAAAATCACAGAAACACGTAGCAGGTCCCTGGCTAGAAGCCATTAAGCTTAGTTGCACAAGGAGACAGCGGAGGAGGAGAAGGAAAAGTACGAGTGTGGGCAGAGATGCTGCCTACAGCCCTTGGGCTCCCTGCGCAGCAGGCTCCTGCCAGAGGCGGCCATGAGGGGAAGGAAAGAGATCCCAGAGCCACTCCCGCAGTGGGGGCACAGGGTGGGGCGTGATGGCCACTGCCGGCACGGGCTGCCGGGGTCCGGGTGGAAAAGAGCGGCA
>NW_009726671.1:8831-19711 GCF_000703405.1 Apaloderma vittatum
GAGGGGGGCCCAGGGCTGCCCGCAGCTGGTTCCAGCCAGTTCTGGCTGGCTCCACGGCTTCTCAGCTCGCCTCCCGCCGCACGTCCCACTCGGTGCTTGGAAAGAGGGACATGCAGTAGGAGTATCTGTTGCTGTGACGTGCAGTAAAAAAAAAATACAGATTTTTATTCAAGAGAAAACTGCGAAGGGCAGTGGAGCTTTGTGTTACCAACACAACCTTTCAAGCAGCTGATGGGCCGATTTGCTCACCAAGATTCTCCACTTGTCACTGCCTCTCCCACATCTTTCCCCCAGCTGCTTACTGTCATTGAGTTTTACAGAAACTTGTGGCTTTCCACAAGTCATTTGGGATGACAGAACCCATAACGCCTTCTCTGTCCCCATCTTGCTCCCAGCAAGAGCCTCACGTAGCCTTCGCCACTCACCTCCTGCCTCCCCACAGGGCTGAGCCCAGTGGTTGCACTGACAGGCAACCTCTGGCTGGGACCCCCAAGCCTCCCAGAGCAGGGGCAGAGCCACAAAGCCAGAAGACCCTGTTGGCAGGAGGAAAGAGAGAGCGAGGTGGCAGCTGAGTCCTCCCATCAGTCACTCCTGTGCCCTGAGACCTGAGGCAGTGGCAGAATGAGCATCAGGCAACACAGAAACTCTTCCACCAGGCTGAAATGTTGTGGCGTTACCTAATTCAGTGCAACTTAATAAATAAGTTAGAGCGGTACAGGATGCTGTAATGCAACATGTTGCATTAACGTGCCATAGCTAACGATTTTTATCAACCCCACAGGAAAAGAGGAAGTGTTGAAAATAAGTTGCGTTCTCAGCATTGCCTGCTCCTTCCTCCTCCGGCCCCAAACCAGAAAGCTGCTTTCTGCCAAGAGGAAGGTAGTCAAATAACTCCAGACATCTCTGTGGCTAATAGTAGAGAGCAGTTTCCTGGAAACTAAACCATGGATTTCATGAAAAGTCCTCTGGCTTTTCATGTGCTAGGATACCAACAACACAGCACTGAGAACATAGATACTAGAGTAGGGGGAACTGCTTGCAGTGGGGCATATGCAAAAGCTCCAAGATCATAGAATGGCATAGACCTTAGAGATCATCTAATCCAACCTCCCATATGGGGTAGCTTCATCTCTGTTAAAGTTCCAAGTGCAACTTAACATAATAACTTGACTCTTTATCAGGATAAATAAAAGGGGACACCGAGGAATATATAAATGCACATCTCTACGGCTCTCCATATGGATTGGTTGCTGATCAGTTCTCAGGTTAGTACCACTTGACCTATAGAATCTCCCTGGTTTGAAGATACACTGCCCTCATTTACAGCAGGGATGTATTCAGATCGAAAGAAGAGCAAGGCTGAGGACCTTGTTGGAAGTGGGGGGCACTAGCATGTAACAGCAGTTTTCCTGTGTTCTGTCAAGGAGTGGTTGGAACAACTCCTATTAACTTCCTAAATGGCAAGTTTTTAGAGCATCACTTTCAAATAATATTAAAATTACAAATCTAATGTGATGTTCATGGCTACAGAATAAATTCTACTCCATTAAAATACCAAATAAAACTGACAGAATATACAACTGATTTTCCATGAAAACGATTCTCTCTTGTCTCCCGTGCAGGTTCCTCATCTCAGAGCTTGATTAGCCATTGCCATTGAGAGCAACCAACAGCTAAGAGCTAACCCAGGGAGAACAGCAGGCAGTCCAATCCAATTTCACCCTAACATGACTTTTTGTTTGCTTTTTGATGTCTCTCCCCCCAACACTGCCAAAGTCACATGAGTTGAACACAGAACTGCCAGACATGTTTGATGCCAGGCAGATTTTAATCTATAAGAGAGAAGTAGGAAAGCCTGAAACAGTAAAAACCCACAAAATCAAATACAAAAGGTCAAGTGCAACCCAAAAAGGATCGAAACAGTCAACCAGATGATCACACATAGATGGCAAACTATTTCTAGCCATGATTATTTAAAAATCCACCTCCTGTTGGCCTTGCCTAAGCTTGTGGTCAGTGACTATTATGAATTTGCTGGAGCAAACATTCCTGCTTTAACATCCCACTGTTTGTGAATGCCATGGCTTGGCTGTTGAGCCATTGCCAGTCATTCACTGTGTCTATGCTCCTCTGCCCCGACTCAGTGCAAAGATGATTCCTACTATAAAGGCAACAAAATGGTAAAGGAAGGCAGGAGCCTTGTATAGTGCTGGGTACAGTCTTGTCCCCGATGGTCTTTGATCTTTGTGAGAATCTTCCAAGTCTTAATATCAGACAACTAAGAAATAATAAGCACACCAACACAGCAATGTTGTGAAGCTTAGGCAGTTGCCTTTCAAGAGCTGGGATAGTGGTTTTGTTGGTTTAGATACATTAGGTATACAAACCTAGCACTGCTATTTCTTTGCAAGAAGTGGTGACATATTAATGACAAGGAAGGAAAGGGCTGAGCATATATAGAGAGGAGTGAAATTTCATAATTAAAAGTTGTGCCTCTTACACCATTATTCGTCACATTTTGTCCCACAGAGCTCTTGCAGCCAGAAGGAATATTTAGTGAAATACATGCCCTGTATGTATTCCATGTATGTCTCTGTGTGTGGATGTAATGCTTTTGTCTCGTGCTGCATGAGAATAAATACTTCTGTAGAAAACAAATCAGGGCAGTTCATGAAAGACTAATGAGTGACCATGCTTTTTACTGACACTTAGTGTTCAGATCAATTATTAAATGGACTTCAAGGATATGTGAGGACTTTGAATATCTGTAACTGCAACGTAGAGTCTCCATAAACCCTAAGACTAGCATTTGCAGATAAGACTGAACCTGGCAAACTGGGAGGCATGTAATTGCACTGCTGGGTATAAATTTTCCATCCTAATAACACAGTTACATTTATACTAGTCCCTAAGCAATAATCTGTGTTGAGCTAGCAGATACCATAGTCTTATATGCATAATTCAGGCAAATTATTAAGATGATTGTAGATTTCCTATGGGTAATGTTTAGATTTAGATTTAGTACTACTAAACTACTAAACCCATAGCGCTAGTTTCTCCAGACATACGAGTGACAGTGTATCTGGTATACAGCATTCCTAGCTACTGGCTTCATCCTTATGCTGTTTGGTGCCTCTGTTATTTTCTCTCTGTTGTTAGCAGAGAGGAATTTAGAACTAATATGGCACAGGAATGTGAATTCAGAAACACATAATACGTAACGAATTTCAGATTTGTGGAGGTGACGTATACAACAGTAAAGCATTTACACTACAGCTAATAAGATTGACTCATTAGTGAATAAGTCAAACTTCAAATCTGATCGGAGGCATTTTTACTGCTTCTTATCCCTCTGTATCTTTTAGGCCCTTTACAGGCACAGAAATTATCCACGTATTTCCTGCTAGAGTTTTAATTATCCCTGTCTCGCAAAGAAAATCTGTCTAATCTTTGCATTTAAAAAGAAAACTTTTTTTTCATCTTTTCTGTAAAGTTATTACCTAACCCGTTTTCAATGGTTATCTTTATTTTTCATATAAATGTAGCCAGAATTTCTTTTGAAATGTCCAAGAATTAAATCAAGTAGAAAATCTGGCCTGCTACAAAATTCCTAAAGGATCTGATACAGGGAACACAGCAAACACCTCAACAGTCTTGAAACTTCCTTAAGGGAGCATAAAAAACAAGCCCAAAACTTGCTGGTTTAGGCCACAGAGGACACAGACACTGATGGAGAATTTACCAAAGTGACATATTAAAAATTATTAGTAACCCTACTGAGAGAAGCACAAAGTTACTAGTAGTTACTTTGCAAGAATAAACCTTTGAAAATACATATTCTGTCTGTGACTAGCCTTTTGCTAGCCCTTTTCACTGTAGTGAAAAAATATGAATTTTCATCTTACAGAGCCTATGAGCCATAATAAGTGCAATTTCACAAAATTAAGGATTTTTTAAAACTATCCTGGATTCAGGCAAGAACAGCACCTTTGTTAAAGCATTTACTTATGAAAGTCAAAATAATTTATTTTTAGGATTGTGTCTGCTCAGACATTCTTTTGGCACACATTTTCTGATTTAATCTTGAGGTATTCTTCTTTGATCTCTAGGAAAAGACAGAGGAGGACAGTCAGACTGCATAAGCTGTGGGCTGAAGCACTGCTCTAGCTTGAAGATTTCACAAACATACTGCACACCTGGCAAAAGCCATCTGGCCACCTTGGGGTCTACAACAGCTGAAATGTGTACCTCTAGCTTACAAATTTACATAGCTTATAAACTCTGGTTGATATCAGTGACTCTCTACCTATGTCAGAGGGTTGGATCGGAGATTTTTGGTTCCTTCATTGGACTAAATTTCCACAGCTCAGTGACACACAGCTCCTCCTCTGAGCCCAGACAAGTTTAAAACTCCTTTGCTAAGTCAGAAGAAAGCTCTGATTGCATCATTCACATTTCAATAAAACTGGCGATTCACTTGAAAAATCTCAAAGGTGTAGCACCGACCCAAACCAATCCCTTCAAAATTTCTAAGCATTGGCAGGACCCCGGGTTTGCTGGTATGTTTGGGTTGCTAAATCAGGAAACAGCTGTGGATAGATGATTCTAGAATTAGACTATACTTCACTAACAAGAACTGACTGCAGCATCTCTGAAAACAGTGAAAGTCATTCTATAAATAGTGTAGGGCTCTATTACAAAATACATTTACATATATTAAATCAAGATGCCATAATTAAAGTAACCATTTCAGAAGAATGTGTAATAAAGAAAAAGTCATTAATAATCTCTTACTGCACAGGATTCCGGGAAAGGAATCTGACTGAGACAAGCTAACAATTTTTTGCATTTGGTGGGAAACTGTTATATTCTCATTGGTTTGATATAAATTACTAGTAGTGAAAATGATATGGAAAACATACAAGTCTATTAATAACATACACTGTCACAGGTCTTCTAGGGCTTTACCAAGTATATCATAGTGTTTCCATAATTAAAATCAGCTAAATAGCTGGTTAAGCGACTGATGAAATTTAAATTACAAAATTAAAATGTTTGAACTATTTCCTGCAGATTTGGAATGGCTCTTTAAAGGATCTAAAGTGCCAGTGGAGTGCCAGGATTCTCTGCAGTCAATGATTGTCTGCTGTTTGCAATCAGTCTCCAATTTGTCATGCTGCTTCCAATACAATATTAATGTAATCAGCTAAAATTATTTCCCTTACAGACCTTCGTTTAGTTTGGAGTCAGTGTCGTGTTTGCTATTGTTCTAAAAGAGTACATGGTGCTGCAAGGAAGTAAGAGATTGTGAGAGAACAAACGATAACAATTTAAAAATGATACTTGAAGTCACATTCTAAAGCACTACAATACAGCATTAAAAAGTGCTCGGTGTTACTCTGGCCTAGAAACACCACCCGTGAGATCCCAGAAGCTTCGGAGTGGAAGGGACTATTTGAGACCACCACCACACCATTGTTTTTACCCAAACATTAGCAGTGCTTTAATTAACAGCAGTAAAGCTATAAACTATGAACATCAAAAATCTGTAAAGAAATTAAGTTACCTTAACAACACAGTAGCGCAATTAGTCACAGTTAGTGGAGCTGCAGATTGTAAGTGATAAAAAATGAGTCTTAGATAAAGAGGGTAGATTTGACTAAAAATGTTTCGCTTAGAAAGATTTGACCTTCTTACCCATTAAATCCGAAGATTAATCTGGAGAAGAAAATCAAGTTACAGTTGAATAGTGACAATTACATTTCAATTTTGGTTGACAGTAAGCTCAGTTTTCAAATCTAATACAGTTATTTTTTGACCTCGGGCACCTCAGCTGAAGTTCTTTCCATCTCTAAATGATGATAATACTTTCCTGCTTCTATAAAGAGCTTTGAAACCTTTGCTGAATTGTTATTATTTATGTCTACACCCCTGAGAGAATAACTCAACAAGATGGCTGTGTTTACACATCTGAGCCTGGATGGCATTGTGAACAAAATATTTACTCTATCTGTACCCAGATAAGTTTTGGTAGAAATATCGCACCAGATGACTTAATAACACTTTGCCCGCTTGCTTGTTTTTGAAACAGAATCCTAAATATAGCTCTGGATCCTACCAAAAATGTATGTGCTTGGCTTTCTTCACAGAAATCTACCCACTTAAATTCCTGGGACTCATCATATGTCTCAGTTCAGGTTGAAGCGCACATCTGTACAATCAGAACTTAAGTAAGCATAAAATATGAAAACTGCCCTATTTAATCCATGCGCAGTCAGCACATCCTACACCAACCTCACCTCAATGCCTTTGTCCTCAGGGATCTGATCTTGTCACACTCCCACTGAAGTCCTCAGATCAATGTCCTATTAACTTCAATGACAAATGAACTACACATTTTTTTCATTTGTTACAGACTTTAGCTATCGCCTAAAGAGTTGTCTGATCTCAATCTCTGTGTTTTTAAAGTGTTCAACAAAATAAGTAAGAAGAGGAACAAGAGTGCTGACTGATGGCAGGGTTTGATAGATTCAAACTAGTAGTGATGACACCAGTGAACATGCTGCCTCGTTTGAGAAAAAAAAATAGAATGGAAATGTAGAAGCATGAAAGAAGTAGCCTCTCCCCTAACAGCTTATCAAATTATCTCCCCATCAAGCTCTGTAAGCATTGCCCTGTTTCCAAGGGGCAGTTGTATTCTAGTCACTGTACGTGAGTGAGGGAAGAAGATGGCATTTATCAGTAAAGTACAGGGCAAAAGAACACATCCAGTGTTTCATTAAGCAGTATGACAGCGCAGCCACTGGTATCGAGTATATTTGTGTAGCTGCAGAAGTGGCTTTAGAGGCCTCTCAGTGAGGTGCACTCCAGTGACAGAATACAGACAAGTCATTTCATTTCCTTTCATGCAGGAGATGGTGTGAGTAACAGCTCCGACAGTCTCAGGGGTGAACTGTGCCAAACTGAAATATGGGGTTTCTTTTCTTTTCAGATTTTCCACTTGCACAGCTCAGATGCTGCTTCTTACTCCAACTGCAGACATGGCTCACACATCAAATAACCATTCAAAGTACCCTGCCAGATAAACTGACTCCGCAAACGCCAGAAAGCCAAACTTCTAAAAGGTGCTAATTGTGTAAAGCTGCAAATAGAGGAAGAGGAATTTTTCACAAGTATTAAGAACTTCACTCCCACCGAAGACAGAGAGCACAAGCCTCATTTTGGAGTTCAGAAACACTTCTCTGGATTTGCCCCTGCCTGAGGTTGGTGCAGGCTGACCTCTGTTGCAGAGGTCTGTGATGAGAATATAGTCTCGTGCATTATCAGATCTCACATTTGGGAAAGTTCTTCCTCTCTTCTAAACTATCTATGCAACTCAGAAAACAAGGGTGAGAAGGTGTACCTGCAATATATCCTGCATCATCCCTGCTTGCCTGATGTGACATAACACAGCTGCACTGGCACACAAATATCAGTCACCCCTGGGAGTGAGATATTTTTCTCCCACCACTAACTCCTGAGAAGGCAACAGAACATTTTTTCCTCTAAAGACAGTAGTATTCTTTCTTATTCTTGAGGCTTCTAGGCTGCATTTCTTACCTAAGAGCCAAAAAGTTTGGGAGTTTTCAGAAGTCTAATGAAAGCTGATACGTACATGAAGGTCATGTACACGGTCACCAGAAGCAGCTGTATTTCTGCTTTGCAGCTGAGATCAGCCATCATTAGGAACATGTTTCAGGTTTTCTCTGCAAGTCCCCAGGGAGAATATTCCCTGCAGAGATGCAAAACTAAAAGTGCAAATACAACAGATTTTTTTTTCATCTGGTACGAAGGGCATGAACATGATGGGACTTGTATAAAATAAAGAAATAAATTTGTTTTTATTTAATTATGCTGTTACTATGATACCTTGAAAGCTTTCAAGGCACATTTGTAAGATTCTCTCTTTTGCTCTACTATGAGCAAAAAGCAATGTAAAGCAAGCCAGTATTCGACTGGAGCTCAGAATGAAAACCAAGCACCATCTTTGACAGGACCTTGTACCATTTACAAGGAGGCAAAATCAAAATTATTACCTAGGCAAAAAAGTCCTAAGAAGTACCCCAGGGCTGCAGATAAAGACATAACTCTATCAAAAACAAGAAGCTTGAAATAAAAATCCATCTCTTAAATAAAAAAGGACAGACAACTATATGAAAGCTGTTCTGGGCGTATTTCCTTATTCAAAGACTTTTGGGGTTTGGGGTTTATTTTGTTGTGGTTTTGTTTATTTTCTTTGCTTAGCAAAACTGACTTTTTGTAGGAAAGCTAAAGAATGATTTCTTTTATGATCTCTGATACAGTCAGTGCACTGAGATGTTTCAGGCAACTCAGGGCAAAGCTTAGGAAGTCAACCCAAGAGAGATTCACGTAAGTTTGTTGGTTTTTTTTCCTTTAGTTTGGCTTCTGACCTAACACGCAAAAGAAGCCCAGCTCTAAGATTTGGAATTTGTCAGAGTTTTCTCAGTTTCTTAAACTTCTCTGAAAGCCAGAGATGTTCTGATAGTGACTTGCAGCTCCTTCAGCTTTCAGACTGAACTGCTTGCAACCATCTATCTTGCTGAATTGTCCATGTTTATCTAAAATTGTGATTCTAAACTCATGGCAAAGACTATTTGGATTATTACATTATGAGTTATATGGAAAATCATCAATCATGTTCCAAAGGAACATATATATGTATATACACACATGCAAAAAAAAAAAAGAAACCACAGAAAAAAGGATATAGGCCAATACTTGAGGGTTTATTTCTTTGTGGTGGGGGTTTTTAAATTTTGGGTTTTTTAATATGTGTATGTGTGTAAGGAAATAAATGGTCCTCAGAAGCAGTCCATTTCTTTCACAGCCATGACAGAAGTTCCTATGTGACAATTGTTCAGCTTTTAACTTTTCCTACCTGGAATTTATAACCAGAGAGATAACACAACATTCAAAGTTCATAACATGAGCTAGATTCCACCTTTTCTTACACTGATGTATCAGAGATCATAATTTCCAGAAACATCCTACGGTAGTATTTTAAACTTACTTTTTGGACATAACTCTACTGTAATTTTAAGTCTTCAGGCTGGTCACAGGTTTCACATCCTGTTTTCACACCCATTGTGATGGCAAAGGTAAAGTGGACTAATGAGAACCAATATATACAATTAGTTATAGGATGTGATATAAAGGTATCTTCTTTCTGGTGGTGTTTGCACAACAAGAAAGATGATGAGAAGAAGTAGGGAACATGGGTACAGAATGAGTCTGTCTTTCCCAGGAAAAATATATTGAGTAACAAATAGGCAGCTCAAATTGCACAACTCAGATTGTCTGGTACCTAAAAACTCATTCATTTTCTTCTGTAGGGTAATTTAATTGAAAGATGACTTACCTGCGATCATTAGCAGGCTGTCCAAATGTCTCTTTTGGTCACACAAAAGAGCACTTCAGCAGATAAAGTGACAATTACTTGGACTGTTGTCAGACAAAGCATCTGAGTGCCTCATTTTGACATCCTATTAAGATGCCCATATCTGAAAGTTAAACCTGTGGCATTAAGCACTTTAAACCATAGGACAACCAATACTTTTGAGTCTGAAGGAGCTATAGGAAAATGACCTGGTACTTTTCTCTTTCTATGAATTTAAAGCACTGCTACCCCTATGCTAAGTCTGCACACTATGGGCAATGAGAAGCAGAAATATTTTACTTCAGGATACTTAAAAATGAGCTAGATTTAATACTCATGCTCTGTGTAAGGAAGCCATTTACTTTGCAGTTGCTGCATACACTATGGTATTTCCCATTTTTGCAGCATATGAATTACCTGTGAAACCAATTCAGAGCAGCTCACTGCAGCCCACATTGTACGTCTATACAAGTAATACGCAGATATTTACCCCTTATTTTTCTCCATCAAAATTCCCAGTGCCCCTCATACTCTATCTTCCATCTCAGACATGGCCTTTTTTCTTTATTTCTCTCAACAGCTTGCTTTTCCTCCAATTGCTCTTGACTCTGTTGCTTATCTTCACAGGCTATTTGAAAACATATTTCTACTTCAAACAGGGTAACACTTACCCAGGTTGCATGTTACCCAACTATCTTCATGTGATTCCAGTTGCTAATAGATTCCAGCCATTCTCGACCAAGAAGTAAAGAAAATATCCCAAATGGCTAACAATGACGGGCTCTTCTGACTTTGTGCCAATGACTTTTCTTCTTGCTAACACTAGCCTTTACCCCAAATCGTCATGGCTGGGCTTTGCGAACGAAGATATGGGAATGGCTCTACCCACACTTGCTACAAGCATGCTGCTGGCTAAAAAGGCTGATGCGGGATAGGCAAGTCCGGTTGCAAAAGGCACAGCGGAAAGTCTCCTTAGGCGGTATTGGCGAGGCACAGTTCTTTCTGTGTTGTCTTTTCTCCTGGAGACTAATTCTACGTGTGTTCTGAAAGGAGGCATCAGAGTTATGGATGGTGTGTCTCCACGTCTCCCGATTGGAGGACAGAGTGGACCACTGATGGCAGTCAATATGGCCAGAACTGAGGTATCGTTTCAGAGAGTCCTTGTATCTCCTCTTCGGGGCTCCTCTGTTGCGGCAGCCGGTGGCGAGTTCCCCACAGAGCACAACCTTAGGGAGGCGGTGATCCTCCATCCTTGAGACGTGCCCTGCCCAGCGCAGCTGTGTCCTCAGCAGCATGGCCTCAATACTGGTGACCCCTGCCTATTCAAGGACAGTAACATCAGTCATGTAGTCAGCCCAGTGGATGTTTAGGATTGTACAGAGGCAGCGCTGATGGAAGCGTTTGAGCAGTCGTAGGTGGTGGCAGTAGATGACCCACGATTCAG
>NW_009726672.1:0-39715 GCF_000703405.1 Apaloderma vittatum
TAACGATCTCAGGTTGCTTACAAATAAATGACTACATAGTTTAAGAAGTCAAGAAGGTCACCTCCCTTGTTTTTAGAGAAAAATACTGAAAATATGATCCAAGTACTTACCCTAGAGGTTTATGTATTAGAAGGCAAATAAAAGTATTCATTTAATGATGCAATAATAAAATATCTTTTAAAGCAAATGGCTTAATTCATTAGGACCTGACCATGATCTTTAAAATCTTTAAGTACTATTATCACTTTGGATGGGAATCTTGCATTAAAATTCATAGCATGGCAGTGGCCTGTTGAGTAAGCATGGGAAAGCCACTCTCTCCTTCATTCTTCTGCCTTCCTGAGACAAAAAATGAGTGAAATGTTTCTAAATGCTTTTATGGAGTACTTTAATGAAGATAAGACCTAGGCCCTGTCATGATCAAAGAGCAGAGAACTTACCACCTACAAATGAGGTCACTGAAAGTCTCCAGATGTGTCCCAAAGACACATTTAAAATAAGTAAATAAGTAAAAAGCTAATCAGTCATCTAGCAAGGAACAATTGGCAGTTGTCCCAGCCTCTCTCTTTTGTACTCTGTCATTTAAATGATATGGAAGATCTGGGTAAAATTTTTGATACTATATTGTCAACAATGGCTGAAAAAACATTAATTTTCAGAGGCCTAAGTTCACTTGTTCTACTGCCACCTTCTGTTAATAGACAAGTAGAGCCTCTGCACTTTCTGGAAATACTTAATCCATTCACTCACATGACAGGTCATCTCACATAATTATTTCTTCTACAACTTTGCCAAACAAATGACTTTTGTTGTTTGGCAATGCTGTGCGACATCAGGTAACCGTTAAGGACATGCTGCTAATATGGAAGGTCCTATGTGGTAAAAGGGAAGGAATTGCTTGAGCAATGATTGCAGCAATCTGTTATTGTGTCTAATGATATATATGACATCAGTGACAAGCTAGGCTGAATGAAAGTCAAAGGAAACTGAAGCTCGTTTTCCAAAGCTCTCTAGAACAGTTTACTGGGACTTGCTTCTCCTATAGGCTGAGCTTGACTTTATTGCATTACTGTTTCGGTATGCATGCCAGCACCTGATTAGCTGTTCAAAGAACACTCACTCTGTAATTATTTCAAGAGGTAGTTCTACTGAAAATGGCAAAATAGCTGTACTGCTTGTGAATCTGGGAATGATAGCACCTTTTAAGTCCCAGTGATGTGTCTGAACCTAAAAAATACATAGTATTGGAATTATTTTATTTTATAAAGTCCTTTTTCTTTGCTACTTGAAACCTTACTAACACTTAGGAAATAAAATGTGAGTGTTGGGACAGGTTGCTAATAAACACTGAGATGTGTGGAGTTTGAACTTGACTTGAAGAGAGGGAAGAACCTTAAAATGATAGATGACTCCCATAGGCTATTTTACACTATACATTTTGCTGTAGTTCAATCTGAGAGAATGCATTCTAATAGCATGTTTCATAGAATGAATCATAGAATGACCTAGGTTGGAAGGGACCTTAGTGATCATCTAATCCAACCTCCCTGCCATGTTTGTGTGACTAGAGATTAGAACAGAGACAATTCAAAATAATTTAATTTTTAGAGCTCTAAACAGAGTTCACCCTTAGCTTTTCTTTTCATTCTGGTCCATGCAAGGAATGCCTCAGGGACATGGTATTCTGAACCTTGTTAGCACATGGGAGAGACCAGCAAGTGAAAACACTTATAAGTAAAGGGTCATATTTTAAAGCAAATTGTTTTTGCCTTTGCAGTAGCTGGATGTGAGAGGTGAACAAAAGTTGCTTGAAGCTTTTAGTGTGTCTGGAATGTTCTTTGCCAGAGGTTCATGTAGACACTGGTTGCTATCATTCATCTTTTTGCCCATACATCTGGAGCGTTATTGCTATAGATGCTATATAGATATATATCTATATAGATATAAATATTGCTATATATAAGTAGTTATACTTCCTGCTGTAGGAAATCCCTTGCCCCATGCCTGGGCATACCTCAGCTAGAAAACTAATTGCTCACTCCTTTGACCCGATATAGTTGATGTCGTGAGAAAATCCACGTAAGATTTTTGGTTTTTGTAGTTTATGTTCATATCCTAAGCCATGACCTCTAAACCACAAGTCATGAAGATCTCTATTGTCCAAATCGGAATTAAATTGTATCTGTTTACCTGTATCTATGTATTTCTGACTTGACAAAAACTTCATAGCTAAAGGGAGAGGCATAAAATCAGAACCTTCCTGGACAAGCAATCAAATATATTGGCTTTTCCTGTGACTAATTCTTTGTGTCGAAGTTGACTGTGATACCTTGTAGTGAGATTTTTTTTCCCTCTCTGTCTTGTGTCCATGTAGGTTCATAAGGCTGATGTTACAGTTGTTGTGTTCTTCATCATGCCAGCAAAGACAAACAATTTCAATGTGGAAACCCTGAAAGGACAAGCTGTCCGGAAGCAGCTCTGGTAATTGCCATTCTCCCTGAGGGCCTTGCACAGTGAACTGAGGAGATGATACACAAAAGTTTCTGATGACGAATAATGCTCTTTCTTTCTGCTCTGCTAAAACTGAGCATTGTGGGTAACTAGAATATATCTGTAGGGATGAAAGAGGTAGGAATGATGAATAAGGGCAAACATTTCTCTTTTTTTTGTCCTAGGTTATTTTTAGTAAACTTGACTTGCCATTCTTTGTAACAAGTTAGCAAATATTACTTGTTTTGCAGGGACAAAGTCAAAAGTTCTAGAAAATCCAGTGTTCTGGGTGTCTTCTACTTCTAGTAGTCCCTTCGGATACGCCATTGAGATCCCACAAAATAAGGACTGCCTGATAATTTATTGGAGTGAGCTTCTCTGCCGCCAGTCAGAAAAAGAAATTAACTATACATCCTCTTTATGTAGAAATATGGAAATTGTACTGTCTAATCCAGCAGGATAACAGTTGATAACAATTGACTGTAATTTTCTATACAGTCTAAAATAAACAACGGCCATACCCAAGCAACAAAACTAACAGCTGCAACGGGAAAACTATGACAGCCCTTCTGAGGTTAACAATTTTCTTTGTACAACTTCCCAACAAAAAAGCAAAGCAGGGGCAGAACTGACCTTTGCCTCACTTTAACTTCTATATGATTCTACAGAGGAAAAGATACATGCTGTGAGGTACTTCTGAACTGATAGACATGGCAAAACTGAAGGTTCAAATTCATAAAGCTGACTTCTGTTTATAAAAGTGAGAAATGCTCTTTCATTCAGCGTATTTCCAGAGTAATTATGTAAGCAGAGAAATGGAAATGTGCACCTTATCAGGTGCCTAGAGTGGTTAAATTCTGCTGCAGAAGTAAGGAAGCTGGTCTTAAAGCTAAAGGACTAAAACCCACAAGACCTAGCTTCTGTTTTTATACCTGTGTCTCATTGTGGTTAACCTCTTTCTGATGTCAGTTCTATATTTATAAAATGATAGAACTCCTAATGACTTAGAGATCTGTAGATGAAAGGCACTATGTAAGAGACGGATACTAGTTTTTTTGTTATCTTATTAACTGCCTCCAGCAGATGATCTCTGTCTCAGTTTCTGGATGTCAGTAATCAAGTTGAAGTCTTTGATTAATGGATACTAAACCTGCACAAGAACAGTGACAGAAATAGTTTAACAAGGATCACTGAAATCATTTAGCTTTTGCCATATCTAGAAAAGAAGACAGATATAAGAAATCGATCTGCTCTAGATTATCTCTGGAGTCAGGATACAGTAACTTCTTTGGACTTACATGAAATATTCTACCTGAGTACCACAAATGTAGAGGAATTAATCAACTCCAGCTTCCTAGAAGTAATGCATCTGAGCTGCCTTCACTGCTAGTGGAGAGCGATGGTTTGCTCCAAATGGTGTTTCACCCTAGACCACCTCAGGAAGTGTCTAACATGAGTGAAGGGAATCAGCCTCTGAAATGGACTGTTACCTTCTGTGGGCTTGTGGAAGATCTGCACGAAGAGCTTATAAAACAGATGGCTAAAGTGGGGTAACATAGCCAGTTTTTAATGAGAACTCTATGCGCTGGAACTGAAGGAATATACTATGAGTGCAGTGAGAAACAAATAATGCTTTTGGGCCTTGCATTTTATTTGATAAAAAGTGTATGGTGTTTGAATATAATACATCAGGTACATATTAAAGAAGTAATATATAGATATCAGGAAAGTTTAAATGTCATATGCAAAAGTTTTTTTCATGTTGTATCTCTGCTACGTGGTTGCTTCTCTGGTAATGCAAGCACAACAGTAACAGCAAAGGTAAACCTAAAGATGTGAAATCATGCAAAAAAAAATGCTGCTTCCAGCTATTCTTCCCACTGTGTTCTGTGAAAATCAAAAGACCCTCTACATCACCACATGCAGCATTATGGTCATAATCTGGAACTCCTGTATAAAACTACCTGATATCAGCATTATATAATAATATTAGATGATTTTAAAGATGCCACAGAAGATAAACACAAGATGTTGGCACTTACAGAGGAGATGATGGCTGATCTGGGATATAAAATCCCTTGTTTCCTCTGCTTCCGAAAAAGTGGTCTATCCATCTGAGTTAAGTTTTGGATATCATGGCATGGCATGAGTCTCTGAGGGACCTGGCTTGCTGGGATTTGGATCATTTAGCTGCTTTACAACTCACTCAAAATTAACTCATGCCCTATTGAGTCTACAGGAGTTGGGAGAGAGCAACTAAAAACAAGTGTGTGGATTCTCAGCTTGGTAAAGTTTAGGATTTCACTTCACAAGCTTTGTCTTAGCCCAAAGTATAATTCTTAGAAATCAGAAAGGCAGGAAAACTTCCACAAAGTGGATGTTTTACTCAAACTGATAGTGAATTTGCTATTTTGACAATAGCACTTCCAGCTGTATTTTCAAGATATTTCAGCTAGGGCTCTTTGCATTTAGAACAGTTGTCCACTGAAGTTCTTTCTTAGCTAAAATGCAACATTCTTCTGGCACAGGCTTTTATTATTAGCTTAAAATGTGGCCTGAGCATTCCAGGAAGTTTTTTCATTTGCAAACTAGTTTATGGAAAGCTACCTTTTAGTGTAACACTTGTTTTCAAAAGGCTTTTGGGTAAGAAATAGGGCAGAAAGTGAAGGGAGAAGCTTGCTTTAAAAATCCCTATTTGTTTAACTCTTACATCTTTCTTCTAGGTCAAGTTAAATTGTAGACCTCTCAGTATTGATTAGTGCCCAATGTCAATTAACGTGTTTCTCTACATAGAGTCATATATATGTTATTTTTAATAGCTGAGATGAAACTGTGGCCTACGGATAAGAGCAAATTATTAGAAGTAATCACTAGTGAGTTCTGCTCCTAACTTTCACTGTGCATTCGTCTTTGGATGTGGGTCAAATCCTTAGTTGTGCTGAAATCCATCAGTGTGGCTGCTGGTTGGATAAAAGAGACTTGAGAACCAGACCTCTATCTGCTTCTGCATTCTTAATACCATCAGTATACATGAAAGCACAATTTAATTTCCAAAAAAAAAGAATCTCTTTTATTCTGTCTTTGTCCCGGATGCTCCTGTTTTATGCATACATCTATTTATTTTCCTAGGGACACTGCACAATCTGTGAAAGAAAAGTTTGGAAAGAAACTCTACAATGCCCTGCTAAAGTGAGTGTCTAAGTTACTTTGCTTTGCAGAGCTGACTACTCAGTTGGCTTACCTGTGGTGTTTCTGTGCTTTTGCTCTTTGTGTAAGAAATTTTGGAAAGATGTAGGAGAAGAATATGGAACCCTCTGTTGCATACAAGGTTACTTCTTCAACAGACAAATCAGAGAGAAAAACTTTAAAGGTACTAGCATGCCGTTGTGGAAAGAGAGGCTGTGTAAGTGACACAAAGGTTTACTCACTGTCAAAAAAGAGCTACCTCAGCTTAAAAAAACACCAGAGACAGAGAAATATCTATTAGTGGCTTAGTTATATCCTTTCAAAAGACAGTTGGAAATGAATGACCCAAAGCACCATTGAGATGACTGGAATTTCAGAAAAGAAAAAAAAAGTGTCTGAAAACACAGAAAAAAAGTTTTCTTTAGCTTTTTTGGAAGCTGATTGGAAGGTCAGGAAGTATATGGTAGAACAAAACGCAGGGAATATAGAAGGGCCATGAAAACAAAGGAAAGATTCATGTTGATATCATCAGACTTCAGATCAGACCTTGTTTGGTGTTTCTTTATTTTCTTTATACAATTAATGAGTCATTTGGTAAAATAGGTTCTGTGTTGCCTCTGCAGAGGAGAAATTCCAGACTTGAACAAGATTCTTGACCGAGATGATATAACCATTATGAAAAGAGCCATCTTTTCAACTCAGGTCAGAAAATGCATTATTTACACAAACATCTAATATAAATGATAAACATGACTGTTTGCAAGGATTGTGTATGACATATGGTGATATGCATGAGTTGAAAGAGAAGTTTTCAGCAAATATACTTCTCATCAGTAACATGTAAAGATCAGCTGTGATTGTTTTTAATGAGACTATGACCCAAACTAATTCTTTTGGGGAATCCATGAATATTTCTGCAGTTGCATCCAGGACACCAAAATTCCTAATTCTTTTCTGCACTAACTGTGAACTTTGCATTGTTCCTGAAGCCTGGGTTCTTCAATTTTTATTAAACACGTAAAATCCATTTCTTAAGGAGATATAACATATTAATTAAAAACCTTTAAAATTAAATGGTGGCCCTTTCTAAAAGTCAGTGCAAATACATTTATTTTGATGTAAATGAAACAAGTCCTGTGAAACATTTTACCGTCTCTTTTCTGACCTTAGTTATGTAAAAGACAACACAATAGGATTATAACTTTCCTTTCTTGCCTTAAAATGAAAGGGTAAACACCTATTACATCAGTAACAAAATATCCCACTGTCTTCCACTGACCTTAGAAAATGGTGACAAGACTCTCAGCCAGTAGTTTTGCGCAGTTTATGGATTGCCTTTTCTTTCTTTAGAGACACTGTCTGCCTCCAGTTACCACCCACAACATGATTGACGACAGCAATGATCCAATCCTCAATACCATCCGACGCATTGGCCTTTTCAATAACCGGACAGACAGAGTAAAGGTACATCCTGTCATTTTCATTTTAGATATAAAATGGAATTTCTTTAAACAGTCTCAGTCTGGATCATTATGATGGGGAGTGCAGTCAAATTCTTGTTAGGCAGTATTATAGAGTACTTCTTTCTCCCTTTCTGGGAATGACAACTGGTCACTTTGCAGGTATCCTTAGTTGCTGTTTAACCAAGTTATCTCAAGTTAGAAATCTGATGTTAATGAATTGTTTTCATTGCTGCCTCCTGTGCTGAATGAGCAGCTGCTACTTCTGAAATCCAGAAAGTGCCACAGGTTGTTTGCACACAGAGGTAAAACTCTGTAATAGGTTAATTTGCTTAAAACTGCAGCTGTACTGTTTGAGCATAGACATTTCTGGATATTGGTTCGTCTCTTCCGATCAGCACCCTGACATTAATCATTTTCTCTAGAAGGTAACCAGGGCTTTGATCCTGAGCCGAAATACTTCCCGTTCATGCTGTGCTCATGTTTACACTCACTGTTGAAGCTAAATATATTCAAATAAATCCTTTCCTTACTTTCATGTCTGTCTTGCCAGACCACAGGAATGACCAGCTCCTGCTTTCACAAGTCTGCCATTTTTTTTTTTTGTCTGGCATTCTCTCTGTTAACTATAGCTATCCCATCATGTATCTATTCAAAGAAGAACCTAAAATTGCAAATTCTTCCACTTCTAAACCTTATTTTTAAAGTCAGATCCGTGGTACCTCTGACAATGACATAGCAGCTCTTCTCAGTGTTTTGGCTTTTAAACCCATAGCAATAAATGCATAAACATTTTCCTCAACTTCCTACTTGCTTCTTCCTGGCTTGACACCTTCTCTGCTAAACATGTGTCTCCAGTGAGCTCTGAGAGTGCAATGGTGATAATGTACTTGATGTAACAAAAATAGAGTGGAAGGATGCACTGTGTATGAATGTAATAAAAATTTCTCAGAAGAACTGCTTGAAGACATTAAAAGCAGATAGCGTGTTACACTTCAGACATGCTCCTGCTTCTCAGCAGTTTTGAGTGGCTAGGTATCTGTCAAGTTTGTATAAAACTGTCATTAACACTGGAAAATTACCTGCTACATGAACAGGCTTAATACTTGATGAGCTGAATGTCATGGACAAAAATTCTGTGAACTTCAAATGGAAAGTAATTTTGAGAAATTAATGACATATCCATGTAGATGTAGTCAGCATGTGAAAAATAACCTCAGCAATGTGGAGAATCTTACTTGATTCACTGGGATCATATAAGCTTTCATGATGAGATTACAGGCCATTTTTCTGATTGAATATTTTTATGTGTTGATTTACTCAAGTGAGTAGTGTGACTATATTGTTAAGAAAAGATAAAAGCATATCCTTGACATGGAATAATGGCTGCAGTATATTTATGTGGAGAAAAAAAACCCAGAGAAGGTTAAACACTTCTTCCTCCCAAAACTAAATGGACAGCATATGCAGGGCACTTCTCTACTTAGCCGTGGAACATAAGGCAGTGCACCCAAGCCCTGCAGAGTCATGCAGATAAATTAGCTTGGGTTATTAGCCTGGCTGGGATTTTTTCTTTTTTTTTTTTTCTTTTTTTTTTCTTTTCTTTTTTTTCTTTTCTTTTTCTTTTTCCTTTTTTTCTCTTTTTCCCTTCTTTTTCTTTTTTCGTTTTTTCTCTTTTTCCCTTCTTTTTCTTTTTTTTTTTCTTTTTGTCTTTCAGCAAGATTAGTTAGCTTGGGTATAGGATTGTGATGATGGGGCTATATTATGTCTGGTTTCAAAATTCTCTCAGTTCTTAAGAGACTCACTGGGTACTGTAAGCATTCCTATTTTTCAGTCCGAAGCTGTGAAGCTCAGAAGTTCTGTATCCTCCTGAGGCTCCCCAATACTCTGTACATTGCGCAAATGCCACAGCCCTTGGCATGATTCTCAATGCACATGGTCTTCCTTGATCAACACATAGAAAGCTGTCCAGAAAAAGGGTTCATTATCAGTACTGTATCCAGGGCAAGACTGAACACTGGCAGGATTAATTTTAATGTGGGAAGTAAATCAGATAATAGATAGGCAAAGGAGGTGTTGTCCAGGTATTAAGGAAAAGACCAGAGTGAAGAAATTGCTTAAACTTATTGACAATTAAAATGTATTGATGATGGTTTTCTTTCACCTCTAATGTAAGTTTTGAATACTCAGGTGATTCTACATCCCGAGTTTCTTTCTTCAACAAGCCCATTGCTGCCCTTGGACTATGAGGAGTTTGTTAGAGGCTGCCACCTTGGTGTATTTCCATCATACTATGAACCCTGGGGTTACACTCCAGGTAGGCCATGTGTACACTTAAGGAGTATTTTATTAACATATATAAATACCTGAGGGGTGGGTGTCAAGAGGAAGGGGACAATCTCTTCTCAGTGTTGCCCAGCAACAGAACAAGAAATAATGGGTTTAATTTAGAACATAGGGAGTTCCACCTCAACATGAGGAGAAACTCCTTCACTGTGAGGGTGACAGAGCACTGGAACAGGCTGCCCAGAGAGGTTGTGGAGTCTCCTTCTCTGGAGACTTTCAAAACCCGTCTGGATGCGTTCCTGTGTGGCTGCCCTAGGGGATCCTGCTCTGGCAGGAGAGTTGGACTAGATGATCTCTAGAGGTCCCTTCCAACCCCGAACATTCTATGATTCTATGATTCTATCAAAAGATGGATACCCATTCTGTTGATGCAGAATAGCTTTGCAGCCGGTTTCTTCTGAGGGCCTGAAAAAACTCTTTTGACTCTGTTTCCTCTGCAGTGCAAAGGTTTTACTACTGGCAAAATTTGGGGGCCAGGTGGTATAAAGTGGCATCTACTGACTGACAGCTATTCACATTTGTCCCTGCGCTGGACCCTTTCCCATACTAACATGTATTATTTTGATTCTTGTGGCTTTAGAATGCACAAAAATATATTTTTAAACTGAATCCTTAACTTGAGTCAAGAATTTTAAAAGAAACGTACGTCTTGAAAAAAGTAGGGCAAGAAATCTGGTGCTAGCAGCTGACATAGTTCAGTGAATTAAATTTAACATTTAAGTTTGATAAAATTATATAACAGTGTCTGAATATCTAAGATACTTACTGCAAATACATGCAGTAGTAGCGAAACTCACAGAATTAAATAGAAATTTTTAAAGATACAGAAAGTATACAGTTTCCGACTTACAAAAATTGGCTCAGATTTACAAAAGGTACCTGACACCTGATAAAATCAGTACAATCTAGGAACGCTTCACACCTATGAAGATCAAGGTCTAGGTGCCTGAGTATTTTATGTTGTCTAAAATACCTTCTGCAGTCTTGATACAAATCTAAGAGTTGGGGTGCCCCTCTGAAGAGCATTTATTGTAAGCCAATGAAACAGAGTAGGTTTTTGCAGATTCAGTCACTCTCCATACTCACTTTTCTCCAAGTAAGAGAGCTTTTAATTTCCAAGACAACTGTCCTGCATTCCAGCAATTTCTCTTCTGTCCTGATCTCAGCTAGAGTATAAAGTGTGACAGCCAGGGATGATTTTGAAGTGAACATTAAAGCAAACCTGGACAGAAAATATAGACTGGTATTTAGCAGTTTTGAGGAAAGCCATGATTTAAATTGGTTTAAAAGATCCTTTCTCTTTCATTTACTAATGCAAAAGTGATTCCCTTTGTTGATACCCATTTAATTCTCCCAGGAACAAAAAGTGATTCTTTTTTTAGGTAGATTCATAGCTCTATTTTATGGACACCAGTTGTATTGTCATATAAATGAAAGCCATGTAGATGGCTTTCAGTATTTCAAAGACTAGAGTATTTACTTTATCTGCATGCTGTCTTAGGTTAGGCTTAAATTCTTCCAGAAAAACCCTTTAGGCCTGCATAAATAGCTATACTTGCTCACAGCAACTGTAGAAATTACTACAGAAGATGCATATGTTTTCTAAATTTATAAAACTACCTCTACGTCTACATTGAATGAAGTCCTGAGTTAATAACGATGTTTATTGTTTTTTTCTTGCTAAATGAACCAGTTCACAAACAATGAATATCAAAATATAAAATTTATCATTCTCTTGCACTTAAGAGAATCAGTTCTGTAAGTAGTTGTGAACAACTATATGGGTACATCAGACTTCAATCTAAAATCCAAACAGTCCAGACCATACATGGGGTTCGCTGTTTCAGCACTAGACTCCCAGAAAGTTCTAGTCTACCTGCTGGGAAACACAAAGATACATTTGCAAAACCAGTGTGAAATATTCTCTTTAGATTTTTTGTTTGTTTTTTTTTTTTCTCCAAATCCACAACAAAGCACAACAGTTTTTACTTGACATTTTCAGAGCAACTGTAAATTCTAGTGTTATGGGACCTTCTGTCTGCCTGTTTCTTTTTCTTTTTTTTCTCTCAGGGTGAAACCATTCAAAGCACATTGTCCTGAAACACTTTTTGTCTGTTTCTTTTGGTAGCTGAATGTACTGTGATGGGCATTCCCAGTGTAACCACAAACCTTTCTGGATTCGGTTGTTTCATGCAGGAACATGTTGCTGACCCAGCGGCTTACGGTAAAATTTTGACCCCATATTAAAATACCTCCTTTGAGTTACAAAAGCAAAACGCACAGCAATGATGCTGTTGCTCCTCAATTTTGTGCTTTCACTGCTGCAATGAAGTTCATTGGGGGAATATATTCAGAATTCTGAATATCTTGTTATGTTGAACAAGCCATTAAAGTTTTCATATTTATCCAGACCCTTTCTAGGTTCTCTCTCCTTTGTCTTCCTTTATCCTTTTATCTGCTTTATCCTTCCACTCATACTACTATAAAGTCTCTCAGCACTTCCCTTTAATGCCTCTGGTTATGCTGTAACACCCTCAGCAGTGAAAATCTTCTCTTTGAATAGTCCAAGAAGAATACACTCTGATTTTGAAGCCACTGAAACTTGCCCCCACCAAACAAAGAACAAATTATCGTGTACTCTAAAAAAATAAACCAGTGGAAATAAAAAGGAACCTACTTACAAGTAAGAATCTGCTCATAAATGTTTAGAAATTGTTCATGATTGGAGCGTGGTGAGGAATGTAGCCAATAGTGAAATCATGGCCAAACTAGGGCTTCTTTCTAAGTACCTTGGCTTTTCTGCGCCATCAGACAATGGCAGATCCACACCAGTACCAATTCTGCCCTGACCTGGGGGCGGGGAGGGAGGTGAGGGTGGATCCAGTGGCAAGATGCAGCTACGCTTGCCTGGATGGATGTGTCTTTGAGAACCTTCAGAAGGGTCACAGACTGAGTGCACCAGTCACTTGCTTTTCTCTGCTTTTCTCTGATGTGAGCAGTAACATAACTTACTGTACATTCCTCGGGGATTCCGGGCACTTCAGTTAAGGTAGTCATGCATCTCTCTTTTCCATTGAGATAGCTGAGGTCTAGTCTTCCCAACCCCTTGGTATAAGAAAGGTTGCAAGAATAAAGTATTGATCTCAACAAACTACACAGAGGCAAAGTTTACCTCGTCTCTCTCTCTGCCAGAATTGTGTATCGACTAATGTATATGAATTAGTTCTCTCTGTGGCAACATTTGTATTTCTACAGAAAACACAGCCTGTCTCCTACAGGCTGATTCTGACCATCCGCACTTACAAATTCTACTGCAAACTAGGAAAGTACTAGATTATTCTTTTTAAGCAGTCAGTATTTTAAAAATTATAGGAGGTAAAAATTATTTTCAGTTCCACTCATCTTCACCTTTTTTGTGTCCTTCAGGCATCTACATAGTTGACAGGAGGTTCCGTTCACCCGATGAATCATGCAACCAGCTGACTCAGTTCCTGTACGGATTTTGCCAGCAGTCCCGTCGCCAGAGGATCATCCAAAGAAACCGAACTGAAAGGCTCTCCGATTTGTTGGACTGGAGATACCTGGGCAGGGTATGTGAAACTGTGTAACACAAGTATGAAAAATTCTGGATGCGTAGGTCTAACTATCAGTCGTCAGCATCATGCTGCGATGCAGGGAGACAACTCTGTTCTGAAAAGCACCTCTCAAAGGAGCTAAAGGGCAAAGCCTGCCTTTATATTTCAGTGTACTGCTTCCATCCTCCAGTGACAAGGAGACATGACTTAATAGAATAAGTTAGAGCAGAAGCCAGTCACACTGAGGTCTTTGTACTCCTGGTGCTAAAGACAATGTAAAAAGCTTGTGTCTCTGACAACACTCGCAACCCTACACTATGTAGGATTTGTACTCCAAAGTCATCTGGAGTCTTTCAAAAATCCTGCCTGTTCTTACTAAAATGCTGCTGGGCCTTTGTGGCTCCTCAAAACTCCTAGACTACCTCTGTGTCTTAAAAGCAAAGTAGAGGTTATAATTTGACATAGAAAACACTGCAGTATCACTTACTAAGGCAGTAGCAAAGAAGTATTCTCAAGTAAATAGGAGCAAAGAAGTGGATGAACATCTATCAGTTTTGTAACTATTTCAGATCTTATCCTACTGATATCTGTGTGATAACCTTTCTGTTTATATGGTTTCACACACAGAGTGAGACCCTGACACAACAAGCTATTTTTCCTCTGTGTGTGATGGAGCCTTGTCATTATAGTGAATCCAAAACTATTTTTGCCAAATTCTTAAATATCAGGCCTCAGTAAACTCATAAATGTTACTTCTCTGTAACTGTTACACATGCTTCCTGTGCAAAGATGAGTCTGAAGTTTATGTGTATACACACGCACACTTCAAGACGTAAATTTCTCTGGTTAAAAAAAAATAAAATCCAGTTCTGTCTTGAGGAAGGAAGAATACCTATCACCCAATAAGAACTGCACTACTAAGATGAGTGCTGGTTTCTATCTTAATACATCTTAGTCTTACAGAAATCTTATTCAGTTTCTGTTCCAGACTGTACTTTAGTGTGGATATAACATGAATGGCTCACTACTTCACAACAGTGTGTTCATTACAATCAGAGATACCAGTTGGATTCTGCTTAACTGAAAACATGTTTAACCTTTGTTCAGCATAATCTTTTAGAAGATACTCGTTTTACGTTCTTTTTTTTTTTGCGCTGCTTAAATCTCCCCAAGATTTCCTTGATTTGTAAAGTCTTCTCTTTTATGTTGCAGTATTACATGCATGCCAGGCACTTGGCCCTCAGCAGAACATTCCCAGATAAATTTGAGATGGAACCAAGTGCTCCACCAAAGGTAAACTCTGCTTTTAGAGATGAGTTCATCTGCATTTTAGCTGCTTTTAAAAGAGAGCGAGAAAGAGGGTGTGCATGACAGAAAGAGAGAGAAGAGAGTTAGGAAATTTTAATTGTAGGGAAGTAGGAACTCATAGTTAAAATCTCAGCAAATTATAGACACAAGCTCCAGCCAGGAGTTGTAATGTTATCACATGCAAACACTAGGGGTGCCGGGTGCAATACAGTTACAGTTCTTCAGGTGACTGAGAGTGACCTGGATGGAGCTTTAGACCTCTTTAGACCAGCTGATCAGCTGTCCCTTGAAATTCCTGTTAGAAGAGTGGCAGCTTCTAACTTTGCTTCTGCTAAATGCCATGGGAATGTTCTGCACAAACCAAATAGAAGGGGAGCTGGAAAGGATTTTTTCTAGGGAAAGCAAGGCATAGTACAGCCTTCATCTAAATATGGTATGTGAGGAGGAGGCTGTGGCTGGAACTGCAAGGGGTCAGTTTAAAGGCACACCTTCAAGCAATTCTTGCATAGTGCATATTAGCACCAGTTTAAGAACGAAGGCTGCTCAGATCCAATGAAAGAACGATGTTGTTTGAAACCAAACCTCCAGACACCTCCAGAATGCAACTCCTTTTTTTTTTTTTTTTTTTTTTTAAATAAAGAGGAGAAAGGAGGCTCAGACCAAAACCCCCTTGTTTGGTTCTGGTTTGCAGATGTTGACATTATAACTAGAAAACTGTTTTAAAACTTCAAACTGAATTTCAATATGCAGATTTGACTATAGAGTACAGAAGGATTTTGTGTTGCGTTGGCAGTTCTAAAACTCAATAAAGTCATATTCTGCAAAGAGCAATGCTGGAAGGGCAGTGTATTGTTTATGGCACAGGCTGAAGATCACTGCCGTACAAGAAGAACTGAGTGGATCTGGGTTCAAAGGAGTTTGGTTTTAGATTGCAGAGTAAGTCTAGTTTACATCCCACCATTGGTTTCCTTTGAAATGTGAATAACCTTAAATTACTTTATACAACCAGTTGAGGAATGCCATGCTGATACATACAACTTGCTTCTCTCTCTGCCAGACGGAAGGTTTCAGGTACCCCAGGCCTTCATCAGTGCCACCATCACCTTCTGTCTCTCAGCATTCTAGCCCTCACCATAGTGAAGACGAAGATGAGGATGAAAGATATGATGAGGATGAAGAAGCTGAAAGGGATAGGCAAAACATCAAGTCTCCCTTTTCCCTTGGAGTATTGCCACAAGGAAAAAAGAAGCAGCATGGAGAATACAGGAACTGAATTTGTTGCTCTTGCCGTGGCAGGATCTCTCTGTCTGTTCGAGCGTTTTTCCTGTAGGTTTGGCAAACTTTATGTTAAGGGCAGTGTGATGTAATTAGGGTAATCTTAAATGTTACTTGAGCTACACTGTTGGAAAGCCTAATATTATTATTTCACCTTGAAAATAGTTTAAATAACAATTCCTCTGTGCCCCTTCGAGACAGTAGAGATTTCTCAAGCTTAATAAACCTGGAGAATGTGACAGTCCCCTCAGGAGCTTATACAAACTGCAGATCATACCTTTGTCTATATAATTGTTTATATTAATCATAGTCTATGCTGGTAGCTCCATTATGGATATTCCAAATGAATTCCTGCTTCATTTATGTTTCCCATTTTCCCCTCCTAAACTCACATGAACTTTAAGCCAGAGCTCAAAAAATTTAGATGAAAAGGTGTTATATTGGGGAAACTTTGGCAGGGTTAAAAAAGGTACACTGAAAAGAACATGGTCTTTCCTTTTCTTTATGCTGTTTATTGTAAGCTTACATCATTTAAAATATTTTTTTACAACACACAGAAGTGTCTTGATCCAGTGGTAAAACATACTTCCTGTGGAACAATATGAAGTCTTGTGCAGTGGTCATTTGCATTTTAGAGACAAATGACATCATCTTTCTGAAGTCATTTAGACCCACAATAAACAGCAGACCGTTTATTTTCTGATTCTTCTGGTATGTCTCTTTATTGTTTTCATCTTGCCTTCGATTCTAAGTTTGCTAACAAACTAGTCTGGGAGGAAATTAACGTCACTCAGCTAAAGAGAATGACAAAATTTCCTTAAGTAATGCCTTTCCCTGCAGACAAACCTACATGCAGTAGAGCAATGTGACAACGTTCAAAGATGAGTAACCCTAGTTCTTCCAGTTGATCCATTAGTCCATGGTTTATTTCACTTCTTCTAGAAGAAACCTAATCATAACAAATAATGCTAAAAGAATTCTAAGAACACGTCTGTCCCATATGCATAGGGCACCTGAAACTTCGAAGTGCTTGGGGAATAATTGAACCTCACAAAGAGAATTAGAGATTTCATTTGCCTTGCAGAAAGCTTTCAAAAGTATTTCAGTTCCTAGAGATGCAGAGAGTGCCTGGACATGCTCTTCAGAAGTAGATCTTGACATGAAGACGTTAGGAAGGAGATTCATCTTTTATTTTAGTAGTTTATCTTTTATTTTGGAAGTTTATGCATCAAAAGTTTCTGATGCTGTTCAAGAAAAGACATTTCCAGGAATTGGTTCAGCCCATTCTTCAGCAGGTAGGACGATGTAAACTTTGGAGGTATTCATCTTCATGGTCAATAACAGGGGGAGCCTAGTTGTCCAAATTTGATTAGACATCTACCTTTCAAATGGATAAACATTTGATGATGTGGTTCTTACTATAGGCCTTATAGAACAAAAGTGATTAGGCACCTGTTTGTATTTTTGGCCACCTATGATCAGTTTTACAATTGAACTTTGATTCTTAGGCTGATTTGGATACCTGAAAGAAAAACTATTCTCAGAAGCCATGTTCAGGCTTTTATGGGAAAAACTTCATTTGATTTAACAGCAGTCACTGTATTTTTAGCCATTAAAAAAAAAAATAAAACAATGACAAGTTATTTTTAACATGAAAGAGGTGAAAGCAAAAATACTGCAAAGATTATCCTTCATACAGTTTACTAAGTGGAGAGCTGCATTTATTGAGTTCAGAAATGTATATTCTTTCCCAAAGTGCTTTTAATCAAAATTCCTATGCAGAGTCAAAAATTTAATAGCTGAGAATCCCAACTAAAGAATATAGGGCGTATAGATTGAAAGTTAAATTTTTCTTAAAGAAATAGAGTTTTTTTAAAGAATTTTGACATTTGTATTTCAATGCCCTGCTTTATGGAAGGAAAGCATTTCACTGCAAATTCCCTGCCAACAAAATTGCATTAGCATCATCCGAAAGTGATCCAGCACTTCCTTTTGTTGCCTAAAAATGTTCAGGTAGCCACAGGCTGGTGAACATCCGTTTATTAACATTCCAGACCCAGTTTCATTGCAGTGCTGAGAGATGTGATCACATACACACATACTGTAAATCTCGTTTACATGCATATTGTAAATGTTGCTAAGTGATGGAGGCAGAGCACAGGCAATATGGAAGGTGGGAAGGTTTTGCCATGGTTGCCACTGGTTCTTCCTGGACTAGTCCCAGAGGAGAAAAATAAGCAATGTGTGCAATCCAGGTTGCAGGTTCTCTTCGACGTACTTATGCTGTTTGAATTCCCTGGGAAGAGCAGAGAGCTGGTGTGGCATCTCGCACAAACCCAGCTGAGTTTGTTCCAGCACACCCACGTGCTCCCAGCGCCTGCCTGGCAACAGAAAACGGGTGGCTTCTGAGGTGTGTCTAATGTGAATATTGCACCCATTCTTCTCAGAAATGGTCCTGCAGTGGCCAAAGTGACCTCTGCCTCACGCCTCTAGGCTTTTTTTAGCTTCCTGGATTAGCCATCAGTAGCGAGGCTATTTAACTACAGCAAAATGTTTCTGCCTTTTGAATTTGCGGTGCTAGAGGGAATGGCTTTTCATTCAGCCGAGGTAACAGATTGCCTAACTTAAATGTCACACATTTCTAACAGTTACTGACATCTGACAGGAATGGTAGCAGTGATCTATTGCATAAGCAATTATCTTCCAGGTTGTAAATATTAGGGTTTCACAAACAGCTCACCAACAAGGCAGGATGTTTATGATATTAGTAAAGAATTGGTTTAAGCTAGTGAGCTTAGATCAGGAATATTTACGGAAATCAGTCAGCTGGGAATGTGATTAGTACGTTTTTTCTCTCTCTGGGACATTTAGGGGCATATGAATTTAATGATACTGGTAAACCGAAGGATGTATAAGCCTTCTACTTTTTGTCTGAGAATCGACTGATCATACTGTAAAATCTGCTGAAAAATAACTTAGATGTACCAAAGGTGTTCAGAGTATGCTTGAAAAAAAGAACAATTAAATCAATGAAAAGTTTGTGGTGGATACCATTGATGTTTAGATAAAGCTAATCATGAATACATTCTGTCATATAACATGTACTGCTACTGAAAGATATATCAGTGTTTCAAAATGAACGGATTTGATTTCTCCAGTTATGTTCCTCCATGAAATGATATAGATTATAATCCATGAAATGATACAGATTATAAACAATTACTGAAAGTGCCTATAGCCCCATGATATCAATTAATTCCTCTGTTCCTTCAGTTGATTTTCTTTGTGTCGAGGAGAAGTAACATTACAGCTGAGTTAACAAAAATAATTAACAGTGTCATGAGAAAGATCAGAGGAAAGCAGCATTAAAAGATGAAGAGCACAGCAAGGGTTAAAGGCTAAAAAAATAAAACAGAGTTCCTTGGACACAAGAATCATGTGGTTACTTTTTAATTACATGAGAACTACAGAGGGTTTTCCAGTAAGACCACAAAACTACAGAAGTAATGTGAAATATATCCTTATTAACATGGAATCATAATTAATGGATTTATGTATAATTCCAGTTTTGCAACTCGAAAGAAAGACCAAAAAAAAGTACAGTAACAATGCAGTTAATATCCTGTGTGCTTGTTGTCATGCATGATACTGGATTTCTAGCTAGCACCCACCACTGGCTCCAGCTGTGCTGCACCTCCTGACAGCAGCAGTGACTCTGCGCTGTTGTCATCCCTGAGGCCCTGTGAGACCTATCTCCAACACTACATTTCTGTGGTGGGACTTGCTCAGTAGGATTGTTCAAGAGGACACATCTCTGCACGTGTGCAACTGGGGCAGCACGGAGGTCTAAGTAAGTGCTGTTGCTTATTTTCTATGGTGAAAGGTATCTCCAAAGAAAATAATTAAAAAAATCTCCAGCTTCGCAGTCAAAATAGCTGGATTGTTTTAATATCTCACTGACTTCATTGACCATCAGTAACTTGTAGTAGAATTTCTTGTGGAACAAGAAATCAATATACCTCTTTAAGGTTTGGACAATCCAGCTTGTGCTCTGTCTTTGAAGTTTTTCTTGAAGAGGGAGTAAACTGGTTTTTGTGAGAACTGTGCTGGGTATGCAAGGACGTATGATAGGATGTTCTAACCACAGCAAGGCCATCTAACACCCCCATGGCTTGATAACATTAACAGAAAAACAAAGCTTATTATAGCTTGCACCTGGTGTGTGTGTACACTGCCTAACTGTATATATATTGGGCTAATTTGAGCAATAAATTGAGGACGGCATGGAATCGTATCGGTGGGATTGTCGTTACTCGGTCGGCTCTCCGAAAGGGACCCTCTTCAGTAACTTACAGGAACAGCAGTGAAATGGTGAAGGCATCTACCTTTACCAGAAATAGAAATGCTTCAATATACAGCTGGGTGGAATGTGGTGAAAGGTTTCCTGATAACTACTGAAAATTCTTTTTTAATGAAGTAATTGTCCAAAAAGGCAGTTTTAATCATCTTTTCAGGTAAGATGGTCCAGTGTGTTTTAAATTTTGGGTGAGCTATACAAAATGGTCTAAACAAAGCAGGAACTGCAAATATTTGCCTTATCTGGTCTAGTAACTTTTAATCTATTTGCATTCAAAATTTTGCAATGCCTGTATATATCACCCTTTGAGAACTTAAATGAGGATGGATGAAATACTCTGTTTACACAAGTTATGATTTCAGGGTATATGAAATACAAATATTACAGGAATTTGAAATATTTCACCAATTCAGTAGATTATCTGTCAAGTAGCCAGGGTGATCACTGTTTTCTTCTTCAACTGTAAGACAAGACACAATGGAGAAAAATAAGCTGTAGATAAAGAAAAATCTAGTCAGCCAAAGTTTTCAGGAGATAGATGTGCCTCAGGCACAGGCTTATCATAGAATCATAGAATCTAGAATGGCCTAGGCTGGAAGGGACCTTAGAGATCATCTAGTCCAATCTCCCTGTTATGAGCAGGGACACCACCTCTCAACTAGACCTGGCAACACATGGGGACTGAGTGGGAATACAGTGATGTGTTTGCTTAGCTAAGAGATGCAGGCATCAGAAAAAATAATCGTATCTTCTCTCATCTTAAATGGAAGACTTTTTCTGTTTGTTGAAGAGGAAAGATACAAACCATATCCAGAAGAGTATCTTAGTACAGGCACAAAATTTTCATGCGCGTTCCTCTTAGTGAAGAGGATTCTAAAATCACCTGAAAGTGATCTTCTGAAAGTGCATGGCTTACCCAGGTTTGACTGTCCTGTTATTCCCTACTACAAGGATGGCCATGTTATTCCACATAGCATTTTTCAAACAAGCTTCCAGTTCTGCTTAGCTCTCTCAGACCTGGCACTTTTCGGGTCTCCGCTGTCTCCTCTGGAATAGCAACAGCAGGCAGGAAAATACTGCTGGAATTTATGAATCATGACCTTGAGAGGATTTTCTCTTTTTGTTAGCACATAAATGATACTTTCACCAAAAAGTTTCTTCAAAACTGCTCATATATTTTGTCCAAAGCACTTTGCTCATTGTTAATTTTGCCTTTCTTTCTCAGTCAAAATGCCACTGAATTTTTTTGGTTAGTGGAGTTCTGCCAGGGCAGGGAAGAGAAAGCCCCAGCACTACCTGAGGTACAGGCAGAGTTCAAAATAGCCATTCCCTTGAATCTAAACCAATAAAAATCTGAAAAGCAAATTGAAAGCAGAGTATACAAAAGTTTGACTGCTATCATTTATCTGATTCAGGTTATAATCTGTATAAATGTGCACCCTAATACAATGCATTCTGTGCAATATTGTCTCATTTCATGAAGGCCTTCTAGGTCGATTTATTAAATTGCTAGTAAATGAAATACTGATAAACCTCTTTTAAAAAAGTCAAGGTAAGACAAAACATGCATTTACCTTCTTCTTGTGCTTTCTGTAAGGAGCTAAGGAAGAGTGCTGCCACTTCAGAAAGAGATAAAGGATTTGTGTTTTGGCTGCGTGTTTCTAGAATTATAAAATCAGAGATGCATAGTTTGTTAGAGTTTACTGCCATTTACTTATTTTGTTCTTTGCTTTTTAATCTCTATAACTATTGACCCAAAGAGAAAAAAATATCTAACACGGAAGAGACTAGCAATCTTTTTAAATAGAGGCTATTTTAAAATCCCTTAAAAAGTCACATTTTTATATGCTTCTTAATTTGCTACAGCATTCTGTTTCCTCCAGAAACATTGCCTAGCATGAACTAATATTGTCTGCTTTTGTCACTTGTCAGTTCATCACAATTAATGGCTTGATTTGATTTTGTCCCGTGGAAAAAGAAAATCAAAGGTACTGATGATAATCCCATTTAACAGCCAGGTCAGTCTGGAACATTGCTTATGTAAATGAAATCACAAATGCACACAGAGAGGCAAGTCAGACAGCCCTTACCACGTGCTTTTTGGAATGAAGGAACTAACAAAAGGGAATTTAAGTGCTTCCTTGAATATGATTGCAGCGAAACAAATCCCTTCCGGTTTCCACAGGTTTCTCCGACAGACTGAGGAAAGACTGATGTGTTACACACACCCGTGCATGTGTACTTACCAAGATGCACTCTGTCATACAGATCCTTTCTCTGGCTCTCATCTGAGATGAATCGACGTCCCTCTACAAAAGCATTTGAAAAAGGGAGAAAACAATTGTCTGAATCAGTTCCAATTCCTACTTTACCATCTCTAAAGTGGTCTTTTCAAAATACAAAAATCGCAGCAATACTACAAATACAAAAGCCCATTCTGGAGTCTTTCCATGTCAGCGATAGCCTATCTTGAACCCAAATGCTCAAGACATACTTTAGTCCATGGAACTTGTGTTTCAGCACTTTCTGTTCTTGTATTAACCTGTTGTAGGAACTGTAGGAGTTTAGTGTCTTTTCCTCAATCTTTCCCTGACTGCCGCACAGTCAAGAGCCTTCAATCTCTTTGCTGGACTATAAAGTATTGCCTTCTAAAGTGATATTTCTTTTCAAAACAGTGAAAAAAACCTAAAAAATAAAATTACGTTAGTTCCTATGCATCAGGAAGAATGATACACAGGCTGGTATAGAAGTAACACAGTGCATTATTCAGTTGGAAGCACTAAACAAAATAAAGAAGGGCCAAAATCTTTGCTTTTATGAATATAAATAATTTTATTAGTGTCACTAGAATTTCTTTCAGTTACACTTGTAGTTGAACCTTGTTTCTATTTTGTGTTGTTATTATTTCTATTGTATCCCTTTTGCATTTCTCTCAGGATTGTGAACTTCGATTTTATTTTAATTTTTAATTTAAAGGAAGCTATTTCTCTTGCTCTCTTAATAACTACCCAGCTTGATAACTTTTAGTTTTGAAACAACAATGCAGAATAGGATTATTAAAAATATGAATACTTCTGTTAAATTTCATGGGTTTGCATCAAAGAACAGAATTTCTCTTCAGCTCTAAATTTTATCTTTATATTTACTGCTTTTTTATTTCTGGACTAACAATAGAAACCCACAGGTCATTTGCACAACCTTAACTCACAATGTTGATAATACTGACACCAGAATACTGATAGATTAAGTTCTCTCTAGAAGAGATTGCGTGTGGTCTTAATACTAACTCCAGTGCAAGATGCTCTCTTTAATTTGGTTTCCTTAAAAAAATCATAATAATACTGGCTATGCTAGTGTTTCAGAGACAAGAGGAAATAATTAATTAGCACTTCCCCACAGGCCTCAGCACTTACTCCTTCACAGCATCCTTGGGAATTTACCACTTGTGTGGAGCCAAGCAGATCAGGAATAATCCAGTGAAGGGAAAGTTATCCCCTCAAAATGGAAAGAATTTGGGACTTACGTGCACCCTTCAGATAAAGCATAGCCTGAGGAGTCCAGTTTCTCCTTTCGAAATGAGCCTTTATGTCAAAAAAAAGAAAGAAAGAAAAAAAAAGAGGTGTCAACATTGCATGCCATTGCTAGCTAGTACAAACACTTAAGCAGCACCAACCTGTGGGATTCAGGGATGCTGCACATCCAGCCTGAGCGAGCAGTTTACCTGAGGCGCACTCCAGGAGAAAGCGACGCAGGATGCTGCCAGGAGCAGAGCCATGGCAGGTGCCGTCAGTTTACGCAGTCCCTGTGCACAACAAAGAACCAAAAAATACAGGAAAAGCCTTTTGGATCTGTAGATCCTCCCAGCTTTGAATCTAAATGTGAGGGTGTTCCCAGGCCTTTCTCCCTGTCTTGCTGCCAAACCTGGTCCTGCTCAGTGGCTATTTCAGCTTCACTATACAGTGATCTGATGGGAGGATGAATATTAAATCAAACATACTTTATCCTCCTTACTCATATTCATTTTAAGTGTTCCATACTGGTGAGAACTGCCATCAAGGCAAGCACCTTTTGTGCTTCTGTTTACAAGGACATTTCATCCTCCAGAAATCAGAGTAACGTACAGACTGAGGGGGAAAACTATTACAAATTATATCTGGATTTTAACAAACTTATAATCACAGATTTAGACAGCAAGTAAATGCAGGGTAGTTGCCATTCCAAGCAAACCAACCAACCAGGAGAGCAGAACACTACTTCTTCAGGAAAAAAAGGTTTTTAAACTTAGCTTCCTATTTGCACCAAGCATGATCACGCACATGTCACGAGACAGGCCTTTTTTTGGTTCTTGGAGTTTGTTCGCTGATGCAACACATGCAAATGAAAGCATTGAGCCTGAATCCTCTGCAAACTAGTTGCATCTCTGCTCGTTCTCACAGATCGTGCTGTTATTCATGTATTGGTAACAGCGATGGGCAACAGAGAACATGTAACATTATGGTTCATGGTGGTTTATTTCATCCCAGTTTTGAGAGCACATTGTACTGTAAAAGTTTTTCTTAACGCAGTTGTTTGAAGCACACTAAATATGACTGAATATATGTATATTTCTCTCGGGTTATTTTTAAGCTGAAATTATTAAGCCCCCCTGCAGTTCATAAATATTGTACACAAATGAAAAAGGATAAATTGCAAACTAAATGTTTCTCACACACCAAAAGAGTTTCACTCACCTTCATACTTATTCCAGTGGTAAATCTTTAGTCTTCTCTTCTTGAGGTAATGTATCACAAGATCTCTGACAGGTTTGGAGTTCCCTTTTTAAATCTTCAGAGTGAAGGTACCCTCCCCTTCTGTGGCAGTGCGGAGGAGTCTGAAGGGATTTCTTGTCAACCCTGTAGATGGAGAAGTAGAAGGTCTGATGACTCCTGAGGGAAACCTGTAGTCTTGCAGGAAGTAAGTCAGAGAAATGATTGAAAGATGGATGCCCTCGGAGATGCACCTCATTAGCCAGGTTAATACCTTCTGAATACATCAGCATCAGCCCTGTGCATTTGCAGTAAGTCACCTTCTTGCTAGATGATCGATAACCACATCCAGAAGCAGATATTAATATGGATGACGAGTGTTTGCCTACCATAATCTTACACATATCGCATTGCTACCCATTGTGGAAGCTGGAAAAGCTAATAAATTTCTCTCCAGTCATAACATGCCAACATGAAGGAAAAGATTACTTATCCAGTAAGTAGCTTGAGGATATTCCTAGCATATATTTGGAGGATGCAGTCCCTTCTTTCATTCTCTAATGATCTCCAGCATCTAGTTTTCTTAAACACAAGTGAAAATACAAAGCTGGATTTAAAAAAAAACACACCACAAAACCACAATGAAACCCTCCAACCCCTTACAGTTAGAAACACTTTTCTGTCTCACGGATTGACTGGAGTAAAAGCCCAGGTCGTGGGCTTGAATAGGTCAAGTAGTGGAGCAGTAAACAGAAGAAAAGGCAGGAAGAAGGAATCGGAGAAGTCATTTCCATAAGCTATTTCTAAGTGATTGTTGGCCCCGTCACAGTCATGGATAGTGGGTCTGGTCCTCAGGCAACAAGCTAATCCTGCTTGATGCCTAGCCTTGCTGGTTCTGTAGCTAGAGTTTTTATCTCTCCTCCTTCATTTTTTCCTTTGTAAAATGGGAGAGGGGACACAAAATAAATTGTGAAGACAATGAGCTCAGCCCCTTCTGTTGGAACTGGGGAGAAAGGGAAGAGAATGGGAGGCATGGAGAAAGATTTATGTTGTTACCACACTGTAGGAAGACAACAGCTTTTCTTATCTTTTGACCACTTTGCAAAGTCTGAACTGCTCTGACTTGGTGTTGCTGGAGTCTCTCTCTCTCTTCCAAACCTGGCTGTACTGCCAGGGTCCCATTCGCTTCCTTGTAGACACTGGGGCTTATTTGAGGCTTCCTGGGGCGCAGCAGGGAGCTGAACTGGACAAATCAAAACATGAACTGGCTTATTGTGGAGTCAGGTGACCATCAGCTCAAGAGCAAATGCAGGGCCTTGACAGCATCCTCTTAAATTAAATGGTTTTAATGCTGTACCATCAGATGCGTCAATGACACTGAGATGCCTAAAAGTGAAGTGTTTAGCTTCAACCAGTAGCAAGACACAGGCCCAAACAGCACCCAGGGTACCTGAGACATGCACATGGGACTGCCAGCTGTGACACAGGACCTGCAGGAGACCCAAGGCTTGTGGAGAAGCAGCTTGAAGGGCAAGCAGGATCCCTAGGGCACCTAAAATGTCACTTACTGCTCTTGACTAGGAACTGAATCACTTCTACAGAGAGGAGGGAAACAGGACTTGAAAGTGCACCCTCTGGCCACTGAGTGTAGAACATTAAGAGAGAAGGACTGAATTCCCCTTTGGAGGTGTAAGGAGTGTTCCCATTCTCAGTCAGTCCACAAGTGTAATTAAACTGGATTTTTTAAGAAATGAAAAGCTCCCCCAAATTCACAAGTTCCGGTATCGGCTGAGAAGAGCAGTTTCCACACTACACCCAACCCTTAAACTAAGAATAATGATCCAGATTGTATATACACTCACCCGTACAAAGATGACTCTCAACCTTGAGGAGCCACCTTGGCCGGTGTCCCAAATGAAGGGGGAGGCTGTGCCCCGACTGCAGGACCTGCTGCGCTGAATGGATTTACTCCAACACATCCCCCCGCAGGACCCCATTTTAAAGCTCAGTCAAATTTGAGCTGTGGTCGAGCAAAGTCATCTCAGCCTCCTACCAGCCAACTTCTTGGGTGTACAACCTAGGCTGATGGGCTAGACCCAAACTAGCCAGAAACTTCTAGCAGTTTCTCTGAAATCTGCCTGGCAACCACTGTGAGGGGAGGCATCCCAGACTTGGGGGATGCTCCTGCCACAGGGTGAGGAGGGGCTGTCAGTGCCTGCTGTGCTGGGTGGGTGGCTGTTGGGTGTTTGGCACCTCTCCCTGTGCTGCTGCTGTTCCTGCCTCCTGTTTCCACACTGCAGAGGAGCACTGTTCACTGGGACAAGTTGTCTTCCCCTGCTCTCCAGCCCCGGTGAAACAGGCACAGCTCCTTTTCTGTTTTGGTGGGGGTTTGTTGTTTTTTTTTGGTGGACTATCATCAGGGCTCTGGCCTTGGGTTCTCCTGTCTGTTGCAAAGTCTGTTCTAGGACATTTTTTTCTTCTTGGGACCTAGTTGTCATCTGGTAGGTGCAGGTTATTTACTAACATATTCTATTTTATCTTAGACTATATTTGTGTAATATCAGTATGTAGTTTAACATCTTCATTGTTATTGCTGTTACTACTTTTCTTTTCCATTAACTTGGTCCAAGTTTTTTACAACCTCCAAGTCTCTCTCTGGTTCTCTTTTTATCCGTACCTGTGAGGGGAGCCATCCCAGATTAGGGGGATGCATCTGTCACAGGAGGTGTCTATGTGTCTTCATTGGTTTCAGATGACATTTTATACAGACAACATCAGGTGAAATTAATCGAATCTCAGACTGAATTGCCACAACTTTTTGGACTTTTTTCCAGAAGTTTTTTATTTTCCTCTTAAATTCTCTGTGCCTTATAGCCCTAAATCCATTTATTTTTTACTATGACCAGCAATTCTAAGTTGATTTGGTATCTCAAAAAATTATATATTTCAAAATCATCTCCCTGTAAATCCATAAAAATTCTGCATGCAGAACAAAGAACTCCAGGTTTGTCGATTCTACTTTAATGATTCAAATTTAAAACACCCTTCTTCTCCCTTCATAGGTTTTTCTTGCCATGATCCTATGAGGAGGTCATCATTTCAGTTTTCCCAGAAATCTAACCACTTCTGGGATGGCCTATGGGGACATGGTATATTTGTAAACACCTGTAGGAGGCAACACTTTGAGAAGGAAATGCATGTACTAGAGTGTTTGAGTTCACAAAAAACCCCATGTGGATATGTATGGGCATATATAAACTTGTGCTCTCGAAAAATGAAGTAGCTGATAATTGGGTTATGGATCATAACACACTAATAAACTACAGCACTTCAGGATGATGAGTTGTATGTGAAACACTCATTGTCAATACTGCCATTTCTCAGTTGATTCACATAAAAGAGGAAGTGGCTTTGGCATGTAATCAATATCCTAACTGAGGGAAGTAGAGTGAAGCTTGCTGTAGCAGCAGGACCCCTTATTAGAAGGAGCATAACCTATTCTTATCCTTAAAGATGATCTAAAGGGCAGAGACTGCTTATCCTGACACTGTAATTGATAAAAAGTCAATTTCTGGGATTGATGTTCAGTGCTGAGGTGGGTGAAAACAGTGAAGTTTTAATTAGTGAGGTCAAATATACATCACTGACTTGCATCACAACCATGTACTTTCCCTAAAACTATAGGCTACAGTCCTTGTGCCTGTCTATTTTTAAACTGCCAATAAGGACACCAGTGATCCATTGCTTGCTCTAGAGTAAAAGGTGTGGCTGCTGTGTGTAGGTGGGCAGGAGGTATGTCAGCAAATACAGTATTCTGACCAGTCAGGGTATAAATCTCCTGAGATTCATGACCTTTGTCTCTTGTTCTTATTCTCATTTCCTTTGTGCTTGCCTGCTAGTTTGTTAACTCTTTGGGAAATAAAACTCACTGGTGTGTGGCATCCGAACAGCCCCTAGCACAGTGTAGTTCTGGCTCATACATGCTAATCATAGCATCTTAAATGACTGTGAACTATCATGGCAGGGTCTGCCAAGCGGGAAATTGCAGGCAAAGAATTTTGTGTTTAATTTGCAGTATGGGGATTTAGGTTAGACAGTAGGGCAAGCTTTCCAGCAGTAGCGCAGTGTAACAGAAATAGGTTGCCTTGGAAGGCTGTGAATCTATTATCACTGAGAAGCTCAGAGAATAGATTAGGCAACCTCTTCTTAGGACTCATTGGTAAACTGATGCTGCCTAGATACATGGTGACGGAATATACAACCTCTTAACATCTTCTGGGTCTTTTTTCATGTTTCTCTGGTCTTTTTGAGCTTGCTCTGGACTTTAACCCCCAGATTAGGGGGAACTCTGTGTCTAATTTCCTCCTTTGCCTTGTAAAACTTGTTGACTGGGCAAACCTTATCCGCAATCCATCAATACATTTTATGTAAGCCATTTTGCGTCATACAAACATGTTTTTCAGTACTATTTTTCAGAATAAGCCCTAACTTACTCAATCATATAATGATAGAATAGTTTGGGTTGGAAGAGACCTTTAAAGGTCACCTAGTTCAATCCCCCCTGCAGTTAGCAGGGACATCTTCAACTTCTCTGGGAAGTTGTATTTTTGTGGTGCAGCTCTGAAGGGAAGAGATGCTCTTTGACATAAACCATGTGCATGATTACAAAGGACATTTGTTGCTGGCCCGAAATGCCTCTGACTACTCTGTAGCACGTTCAACAGCATAATGTCTGTAGGCCTGATTCCAGCACTACTTCATAGTTATTGCTTTTCCTTCTTCCTCTAGATTGTATGAGAACTGTACTGAAAACTATGTGAGGTATAGAACTAGCCTTTGTTGAGGACTACAGTGTGATATGCTACATTCAGGTCCAGGCAATGCTGTACTCAGAAGAGTATTGTTGAAAGAGAAGAAAAGCTAAGGGATAATTACAAGTAAAAGTTGAATTTCTCATCCAGGGTGAGGGATGTTTAAAAGTATCAGGAAATCCACAAATATTTGAAAGGTGTAAACATCACAGAAAGAGGAATTACTTCCAAAGTTCAGTGATCCACAGGATAGTACAAAACTTTAGTAATGGTCAGGTCTGGAGCAAACACCAGGAAGAAAAGACCAGCTGAAGAACAGTTTTCTCCAGTTTGCAAGCTGGAAAAGAGACTTGACCATCTAAGTACGAACATTTTCAAAGTACATTAGCAAAAGCTGTACAGCTCTTCAGACAGGCAGATACTACTGAACGTATCTCACAGAACATACCTTTCTGTAATGACAGAAACACCAAAGGCCAAGGAGTCATCTGACCTTTTCTTCCACCCCCATGAACTTGGCAAAGAGGATTTTTGTCAAGAAGCTACCTGGCGGACTACAGCCTAGGCTGAGCATTACGCATGCAGTAGTCTCCTCTTGTCTGAGCAGTGTGTTTGTCACACAGCCTCACCCATGAAGCTGGGCAAGAAACACAGGCTGCTACTGAGGAGCTGGATGCTGACATTTCGTTGTAAACAGGGGATGGAACCAGGAGAAAGGGGAAAAGTCAAGTTACACCAAGACACTGCATGAGAACCAGCCAGGGAGGGGTCAGAGACTGAACCTGCTCCATATTCTTGACAAAAGGATCAACCTCTGCGAGCAAGGTCCATAAAATGTGCAGCATACTGGGCTGGGTCTCCTTACCCACACATACCATGAGAGGTGGGGACGGGTTGATATATTTATATAGAAACACACATTTTTGTGTACAAAATACATAACTTATGTGAAGGAAAATGTCGTTTAGGGCTGAACAGGAAACCCTGGGAGGGTTTTCAAGACAAACCAAGTGACTTAGGAGCCCTGCTGCATTAACAGTTGTTAAACTTTGAAAACATTTGTCCTCAATATTAGCCCATGCATACTGAACACAAGGTACATTTTAACCTTGAATAGTAGATATTTCAATCCCACCACACAGAGAAGAGGAATCCCTCTAAAATAAGTGTAGATTTTTGTGTTTCACTGTTGGAACAACAAACATCGCGGTGATTTGACACAAAGCTTGGTTCTGGATGCAAAGGTCCAGTTTAGGGGAGAATATATAGCTCCACCTGATGCAGCAGGTCATCAGAACTGAGAGGCATGCCTCATGTTCCCAGAGTGGGTGGGAAATCACTTCAACCAGGTCTGTCAGTTGCTCACCTGTCTTGGCCCACAGTGAAGCTCTAAGCAAAACATGGTGTAGCTCAGCAAAAATGGGCTGTGAGCAACATGTACTTGAACTGCACACCAGGTAGATGGGGAGGATGGAATTTCTTGCTGCTGGATCCTCTCCTCTTCCCATCACTGAAGTTACATGTGCTTCCTCTTGCAGAGCTAAATAAAATAGCATGGAAACCAAAAGCTGATTCAGTTTTTGCATGACTGTGATACTACCTGTCCTGAGGAAATACAAACGAAAGGACCTGTTACAGTTACTATTTTTTAAATTAGGAACTTCATTGCGGATTTTGTATTGCAATAGTTTTTACTCATGCAATTTAACAGCTTAACTGTTACATGGTTAGACTCAACTCTGTACAAGGTCCTGTGTAATTTGCCATCTGAAGCAGTGTGAAGAGGAGGATGATGTCATCAGTGAGACATTTAGGAGTGAGTTAGGCACTTTGTTCGTATCTCAGACACTGAATGAAGCAGTGCTTCTTGTGACCTGCTGTCCTCTCCATCTTGGTTTACACTGCAAGGTCTATAGGCAAGGGTCATTTGCTCCTGTGTTTGCACAGTGCCTACTCTGCTAGCTGTACAGCAGCAGAGATAACATTGTCACCCGTAGCAGCCTCCCTGAGGTCACTTGTTCCTGTCAAGGTCTGAAAAAATAGGGATGATATTTTAATGTGGGAGGTTTTCTTTTCAAACCAGGAAGTTAAAAATCTTCCCATCCACGTAAATATCTCGAAGATGAAAGAGATCCTCAACTGGTTTGACCTCAGAATTGTCAGCTTGATGTATTATCAGCTTTACTCCTGCAAGAAGGAGTGTCTAGTCAAAAGCACCTGTCTGCTAGTCAAACCAGAACCAACTGAATCAGCTCCTTGTCCTTTGGTGATACTGATGATTGACAGTGACAAGTTTTCAATTTCATTTGACAGTTTTCCCACAAACCAGGGAACAGCAACGTCGTGGTTGGTACCTAACAGCTGGCTTGGGGCTCTGTAACCAGCCAGCTCCGCCGTGACCTCAGGACCAGGCCGAGGCTGCGTGGGGATGGCTCTGAAGGCAAATACGCTTCAGCTATCAGGGACAAATCAAAGCCAGGCAGCCTCTAGCCTTTTGTCAGGGATTATTTCTGGTCTCCATCCAAGCACAGTCCTACTGTGGGATGACAGCGTCAGTCCCGAGAGCGGCAGGTTAGCTGCAGCCAGCTCCTGTGCTTCTCCATACCCTGCTTTTGTGTCCAGGTGTGAACCGGTTCAGTGCAGTTCACTCCAGAAGCACCACATACATCAGTTTAGGCCGAATCACTAAAGTTTTCAAGCTGCTGTGGTTGACTCCAGAGTTATGTCCGCAGGCTGTGGTGTTGCATCGAACTGCTTCTAAAGATTAGAGCACTTCTGCCCTGTAAAGGAATGCTAGAGCCCGATTTATAATTGTTAACAGAAATCCTTTAGACAGTGCCGCAGTCTGAGGAAATAATTGCACGGTCCATGTTGTTTCCTGGTTTTCAGCACCTCATTCAGAAGACGGTGTTAACATGCAAAACTTTTATTTCCAGCCTAAAAATTGGCAGTTTAGTACGAGAGGTTGGGAGGCAGGGGTGAGGCTGGGGGTTGCAGGACAGAGGTGGGGCCAGGGAGATAAGGGGCACAGTGGGGCTTGAGGGGCTCAGGGCCCGTGTTGGCTGGGAGAAGTGGGTGCTGGGCTGTTGACACGGAGGTCACGGACACTGCTGACGATCAATGTGATCAAGCAAATGCCACTTTATTAACGGACTAACGCGGTTAATATGCAGTTCACAACGTCCTTGTTTTCTAAATGCTCTATGTTGATTGGCTATTAACAACAAATACACGCAGTCCATGCTCCTGTTCACACACTGTTTTCCTTTGCTGATTTGCTCTTCTTCCCACCTGCATCCTGGGTTTGTTTCTGTTTTCAGTCACATACACCAGCCACAGCTCCTTGTTTTTCTTTGCTTCAGCATATTTTCACAGCTAGTGACCTTCACAATGTCCTTCACAAACTCTTGTCAAGCGAGGACTAAAACTTGTCTAAAAACAGGCTGCCTGGCTTGTTCAAAACATGTCTGCTGTTCTCTAAATATCGCACACTGGGCCGGTTCCACACCAGAGATGGGGCCGGGAAAAGCGGGGGCTGTGGGGAGAACGGCTGTGCTGATTTTCCGGGCAGGAGCTGCTGATGTTGGGTCTGTCTCTCCTGGTTGCCAAAGCCGTGGATCCAGCCGTTGAGGTGTGAGGGATGGCTTCCCGTTCTGGAATCAGAACGGAATCCCCATCCTGCGGAAAGAGAAGGACGCTGAGACTCTGTCCTGGTTTGAGCCTAACCCTTGACAGAACCTCAGCTGCAGGAGAGATGCAAGGACTCTCCCCCCCAGCATGGCTCCCAGCTGGCGAGGCTCACTACCGTGGGCTAAGCTACTGGCTGAGGTGGACACCTGCGCCTCATGGCAGGAGGATTCCTCTGGACGGGTTCTCTTGGCAGAAGCAGGCACTAGTGCACGTCTTGCTTTCTAGGGCAATCTCATCCCCTACGCTTCCTCGCCCTGACCTTGCTTTTCCCTGTCACTTCTGCGCGCTGCTCTTGTCCAGGCAGGGCCAGTGTGAGCTAACACTGGCACCAGTCGGAGCAGGCTCCCAAGAAGGTGGCCCAGGATTTAAGAGGCCAGTGGAAGCGTCTGACAGCAGCAGAAACCTCAGCAGAGGTCTTCTGGCATACCACTAGCTGGCCACTCCTCAGCAGTCTGACTAGAAACGCTTCAGGGCTCTGAGCAGCCATCAAAAGCAGCAGAATGGGGGGAAAAAACCCCAATGACTCACTTGCGCTTCTTGATCTCCCACCGGATAACGCCGTAGATCACCGCGAGCAAAACTGGTACGACGATCATCAAAGCTGCTGTGGCGATCATACACTCCCTTCGTACGTCTTGGCCACACTCAGCACTCGGTCTGTCCTCGCCAACCACATCTGGAGTAGCAATCTGGGACGTTAGTCCGTCCTGTGCACCACTGCTAAGCTTGCAGCATGTTTAGAATTGCCACTAAGTTCTCTGTTTCCCCCCAGTGCTGGTGCCTGGAAAGATCCCACAGGCTGTCCCACTGAACAAAGCTCCGAATGCGAGAGGGCAAGTGCGGTAGGAGCGCAGCTGCTTGGCCTGTTTCTCCTTCAAGGGACACGGACAAAAAGCATCCTTGCAGCAGGGAGTGCCATCCCCAGCTCTCCCTCCCTCTAAGCCAGCATCCACTCCCCAAGCGGATGGAGTCAGGCCCTCTCAGGAGACAGCTGAGCCTTATTCTCCCCTTCTGCTTCTTCTTAAGCACAGGTGCTACTTGCAGCACTCCCAGGTTTTGGGACACATCTGCCACTTAGGGACCCCAGCAAGATGGCTCAATACCTGAGTCCGCTCGAAAAAATGCATTTGTACGGCTGTGATGCTCTTCTCCAGGCTCTGGCAGCACTGCGAAAAAGCAGAGATGACAGGGAACGCCTCAGCATGGCTCAGGCACAGAGGATGCAGGAGGATGGGGAGGTTCCCTCTAAGCCCCTGCCCAATGTGGGAGTCAAGGCATCGCTCAGCACTGCTGCTGTGAGGTTCTGACCGCTACCTTCGTCGTGTGCAGGCTACAGCCTGTCCAGACAGGCATCCAAACACTCTGGTTACCGAGTCTCATGGCGAAGGCAGAGTGAAATATACTCACTGACAGATCTGTCCACTTGCTGTGCAGTTCCCTTCAAGGTGCCAGAACTGCTCCATGACTTTTCTCTTCCTTCAGTTTGGTACCTTGCCCTTGGTGGACCTTAAAGGAAAGTATTTGGTTCGGTTTCACATGAATCAAACACAGAAAACCAGTGCAGAGCCTGTGAGGTCAGCAGAGACAGACTACTCACCCCTGTGACGCCAGCTGCGCTGTCGTGCAGGGTCCCGCCGAGGAGCTGGAAAAGTCCTGTCTGTGGGCACATCTGTAACTAGAGACCCAGGAGAAGCTTCCATCATCTATTGAGATCTACACTGGCAGAACTGAACCAATAAGGGGATCACACAGGGAGAGGGCATGCACACAGAGGTGCCTGGCTGGCTGACCCTTGGGCTTTGATCTGGCAGCTCTCAAAGGGAGGCAGAAGCCAGGACATACCCACGCGATTTCCTGGAGGCACAATCCTGGAAGCCAACCGAGAAGCTGGATGGCCTTCATGGACAGGGACAGCTGTAAACAAGCGCAGAACAGAACAGCTCTCGTGACATACTTCAGGACACTTCTTCAGATTGGAGAGGCCATGAGGGGAATTGAAACATGGGATTACTCCACAACACTCGTCTCTTGCACTCAGGAGCAAGGTGCAAAGAGTTACCGTGTGCCTGCTGTGGTGCCATGCTGGGGCAAAACGAGCCACATGTGGAGCCACTGGAGGAAAGCAGCTCACACCAGCTCTAAACTCAACCCCGGCCAGCCTAGAGCAGCAGCAGCTCAGGCTTCAAGAGGCCACAAAGACAGCATTGCAAGGCAAAGCACCCTGGGGCACGTCAGGGAGACTGACTCGTGCCCTCTCTGTTCTTCTCCATGTCTGCGCCTCGGACACAGAAGGAGCAACTTGCATTTCACACGGACAGAAGATCAATAGATAAATGCTCCTTCCTCCCACTGACTTACCTGTGGGATTTCCCTCAGGCTCGAGGACAGGAACAGGCCAAGAGATTGGGGAGTCATCTTCCGGGAGAGGATCTTAAGGAAAATTGCACATTAAAGAAGCTTTTGCCACATTGTCAATGCTTCTTCTTTCAGGGAAAGGGACATTGAGAACTTACCTGCAGCATCCCCCAAGGGCTCCAAACCAACGTTCAGCTGCCAGGCTGGATCGCCATTGCCCCTGGCCTCACCTAGAAGCAAGCACCGATGAGAAACATTGCCACTGTGTGTTGGGATCTGCTTGTGCTTTAGTGAACTGCAGGCACTAGAAGGGGATCAGGTATTGATGTGGGAGCCAGACGTAGGTGAAGATTCCCAAAGCTGCAGAAGGCTCTGGTGTCCTCTTGGCTGGCAGCTCTCCAAACCCTCTTTCCAGGCCACGTGCAACACTCCTTGAGGAGCAGATGGACCAGCCTATGTCCCCTTGGGGCTTTCTTACTGGGAGAGCTCTCGTGCACACAGAGGCAGCCCTTGCTAAATCACTGGAGGGAAAAGACCTCATCCACGCTTCTCAGGGAGAACAGGCCACTGGCCCATGACAGGCTGCACCAGCGCTGCCTGCTTACCTGCTCCCCGTGCTTGCCAGGGATCTGCCTGGGCAGCTCTGACATGCAGGGCCACAAGGAGGAGGAGGAGGAGGTGACGGGTGCTGGCCATGGCCTCTTGCACTCTCCTCAGGCTGCTGCGGCTGCTGCTGCTGCAATGAGAGGCCGGGCTGAGCGGTAGCTACTTAACAGCTTGTGTGGAATCATGGGGCTTTGTGACGTCATATATCCGCTGTGACTCAGTGAGGCTGAGGCTGCATAGGGATGGCACAAGAGAAGACTCTGGGGGGACTTTATAACGGCCTTTCAATACCTGAAGGGAACCTACAGGAAGGCTGAAGAGGGATTTTTCACAAGAGTGTATAATGATAGGACAAGGGGAAATGGTTTTAAACTGAAGGAGAATAGGTTTAGACTGGATCTTTTGAAGGAGTTCTTCGGTACAAGGGTAGTGAGACTCTGGAACAGATTGCCCAGAGAAGTTGTGGATGGCCTCTTCCTGGAGGCATTCAAGGCTTCAAGGCCAGGTTGGAAAGGTGTTGAGCAACCTAGTCTAACTGACAGGTGTCCCTGCCCATGGCAGGGAGTTTGGATTTTGTGATCTCTGAAGTCCCTTCTGACCTAAGCTGCTCTATCTACAATTTTGTGATTCTATGAGGGTGCTCGTTGGGACCTGCTCTCTCATGAAGAGGGGCGTGTTCCATTGGCAGCTCCATCCGTGGGCTGGGACATGATTGCAGCTGAGGTTGAGCCCACAGCTTTCCTCTGTTTTCCAGGAAATCTTGCAGGGGCAGCGAGGAGCTGACAGTCCCTCAGAACAATAGGAAATCACAGCCAAGGGATTTTTCCCAGAGTTTTACTTAGTGTGCCTCCCCAAAATATTAAAATTACCTTTTATACTTCTATACGTCCAGTAAGGAGAATTTGACCCCTGTTACTCCAGGTCTACTCTTTTCATAACAACTAGTTTATATTATATTGGACAAGTGCAATATTAACGTCAACTCCAAAATTCAACTCACGTTGGTGACTCCCACTACCGCAGGCAGCATCAGTCACCTCTTTCCCCACCACACTGATGCCGATCATGTGCTCTGCATTCAGTGCTGTGTTTTGGTCCATATTTAAATGGTACAGGACTTGATGCCATACGTTATAAAAACAACAGAATGCACACAATTAAGTTAGTGTGGGATATTTAGAGGACAGCGGACATGTTTCGAACAATCCAGACGGCCTGTTTTTAGACAAGTTTTAGGCCTCACTTGACAAGAGTGTGTGAAGGACATTATGAAGGTCACTTGCGGTGGGAAATATGCTGAAGCCAACAAAAAGAAGGAGCTGTGACTGGTGTACGTGACTGAAAACAGAAACAAACCCAGGCTACAGGTGGGGAGAAACAGGAGCGTGATGAGCAGCGAAGAGCGAATCAGCAAAAGGAAAACAGCACGTGGACAGCAGCATGGACTGCGTGTGCTTGTTGTTAATAGCCAATCAATAGAGAGCATTTAGAAAACAAGGACGTTGTGAACTGTATATTAACCGCGTTTGTGCGTTTGGGCATTTGCTTGATCATACTGATTGTCAGCAGTGTCCGTGACTTCTGCGTCAACAAGTTACCTCTATAAATGAGAAACACCATGGGACCGTTACCCGTCCCTGCCTGCTCCACCAAAGTGACATAACCTCTGTATCATCATAAGGGGTTAGCCAATGCCAGCTAAGAGTTAATAAATTGCATTCTGGTTTTCTGTGAGATTAAAGAAAAAGTAGCGGATGTTCTTATATTGCAATATATGCTACCAGTTTCATTGATACTTGTAATATTTTCATGCAGGCAAGTAACTGGTTTCTAGTGACTGAATGGTAAAGACAATGAATGAAGAACTACCATACTTTGAAACACATAAATAGTTGTTATGTGATTGATTTAGAGCAAACTCTCTCACACTCAAAGTATGGGCAAGTGATGCTCATGAGCCCTCATGTTACAAAATACATATTTGAGTGTACTGGTTGTCTGGGTCCTTCTGCAATCTTCAACTTAGTTCAAATCTTGTTAAGGTAAATAACAATATCATAAAAATCATGTATTTATTTCTACATTATGCTGAATTATCAGGGAAACAAAGCATTCGTGTATCACTCAAACTGTTTTACTGTTTCTTTCCTCTGTAGGGTATTTATTTGAGGGGCAGAGGAATTGTTGGCCTGCTACAGAATAGTCTGAAAGTACACTGGAGAAATTTAAATATGAGCTTAAAAAAAATCTATAATCAGGAAAAAAGACAGTTTATCCTCTCTGAGAAGTGTAATTCCTATCACAAGCACTAAATTTGAGGCTTAAACCATGACTACACACAGTTAATTCCATATAAACTTGTATACTAAGCTTAGGTTAATAACTTATTTAGGGGAATTACAAAATAATTTTATTTTAGAACTATAAATGTTAGGCTGCAACTCTTCATATATTTGGTAATCTGCCAGGTAATTTTTCCAGAACAGTCAACTATATATTCATGAGTGCATCCATTAAATTTTTGACAGGTACAGAGCCTACCCACCACTTTTTCTTTCTTCTCTTTCTTTTTTTTTTTTTTTTTTTTACATCATTTCTCTACGTTACTTTGCTAATTAATACAAAAGCAGTTTTGGTTTTGAGCATAACGTCTGCTCAATCTCTGCACATTTTAACTTTGGAAAACTTAAAAAGTTATCAGCATGGTTTTCTTTTAGCTCTTCCAGTAGTATCAAAACTGTCTTGTCAGGAATCTAACAAACACAGGACATGTCCAGTATTACTCCGGGTACTCTGCGAGAAGAGATCCATAGGATTCTGGGAGATTATTATGTTCCATATATAGAAGGTTTTCCTTTTAAAATACTATTACAGGTCAGCCCTAGGGATGGTAGCAATCAAAGACCTTATGCTGAAGGCTCATAGGATCAGCCCTGCATGCCCTCAGTTGGTACCAAGCCTTCTTGTGCCAACACAGAAATTGTTAATAAGGGCAAGGGATGAGACTGGGGTCAAAAGCTGTTCTTCCCCTATAGCTTCTTGGTACCCCATGTGAAAACAGGATGATAGGCTGTCCTGGTCTGAGAGTGCCAGGATTAAAGTTCTCTGGGGCTCCCTGGCCCACAAGGGGAGTGTGAGGAGTGCTCCCATTCTCAGTCAGTCCACAAGCATAATTAAACTGGATTTACTGAGAAATGAAAAGCTCCGCCAAATTCGCAAGTTCTGGTATCGGTTGAGAAGAGCAGTTTCCACACTACACGCAACCCTTAAACTAAGAATAATGATCCGGATTGCATATACACTCACCCGTACAAAGATGACTCTCAACCTTGAGGAGTCACCTTGGCTGACGTCCCAAATGAAGGGGGAGGCTGTGCCCTGATTGCAGGACCTGCTTCGCTGAATGGATTTACTCCAACACTCCCCGCAGGACCTCATTTTAAAGCTCAGTCAAATTTGAGCTGTGGTCGAGCAAAGTCATCTCAGCCTTCCGTTGGCTACCAGCCAGCTT
>NW_009726672.1:39775-55726 GCF_000703405.1 Apaloderma vittatum
TGCACCAATCACAGTGTTCCTTCTCATGTGCTCAGTATATAAGGGCTGCTAAGGAGCGCTCCTGGGGCTGTCAGTGCCTGCTGTGCTGGAGGGATGGCTGTTGGTTGTTTACCATTTCTTCCTGTGCTGCTGTTCCTGCCTCCTGTTTCCACACTGCAGAGGAGCACTGTTCACTGGGACAAGTTGTCTTCCCCTGCTCTCCAGCCCCGGTGAAAGAGGCACAGCTCCTTTTCTGTTTTGTTTTGTTTTGTTTTTTTGTGGCCTATCATCAAGGCTCTGGCCTTGGGTTCTCCTGTCTGTTGCGAAGTCTTTTCTAGGACATTTTTTTCTTCTTGGGACCTAGTTGTCATCTGGTAGGTGCAGGTTCTCTCTTAACATATTCTATTGTATCTTTGACTATATTTGTGTAATATCAGTATGTAGTTTAATATCTTCATTGTTATTGCTGTTACTACTTTTCCATTAACTTGGTCCAAGTTTTTTACAACCTCCAAGTCTCTCTCTGGTTCTCTTTTTATCCATACCTTGGAGGGGGGTGGGGGATCACAGAGAGTGTCTGTGAAAAAGTTTAGCCTTAAACTTCAACACAGGCACACCAGTGGAATGCCAAAATCAATTCTAAAAAGAGTGCGTATTGCATCCCTGACTTAGGTTACTTAAAACTGTTCCTGAATTTGCTACCTACCTAAGATGATGTTGAGAGAGCATGCCCCAGCAACTATTCTCAATCTGTTTTCTTGCAGATGCCTAATGTAAGAAATGGGAGACACAGTCCCTGTTCCAATTTTCATTTGATACCTTTAATTTGGATTCCAAGCTACATGTATATGTCCATCTTTTTTCCCCTCATTCCTGTTTAACCCACTGACCATTTTCAAGTCATTTTAATGAAATAAGTGTGAAGATAGTAGGTTCCCACAAGCTTCACAATGGTTTTCTATTAGCAGTCACTGTGAAAAGACAGTGTAAAGTAAGTTCAAAATTTTTTTTTTTTTACGTTATAGGACTCGTATGGGATTGTTCGAGAAATGTAAATGCCTGGATTGTGAGAAAACTTTCAGCTACCACTTGGACATTACTGGGTAATGGAAAATTGAGAAGAAAAAAGAAAGGAGGAATCTAGATTTCACTAGCTCCAGTGCTATATAGCCACACACTTTCATATTCATCAGTCTTAGACACTCCCTCTAGTCCCAATATTGTCAGGTTTTTTCACACTTTTTTCATCTTTACTCTTTTGACCATCTTCTAACTTTGCATAGTTTGTAAAGGTACATGGAGTGAAATTTTCACTGTCACACGGAATGAATAGAACTAAGACCAACCATGAATTTTATCACTCCTTATCTCTTGCTTCTCACTTAGAGCCTGCCAAGGTGCTGGCCTACCATGCTGCCCAGGTGCTGTTTGATAGTAATGAATGTTGTGTTTGGAAGGCAACCTGAGCTCCACATGGCTACAGTTACAGCTTGTAATCCCTTGCTGCTGCAGTCAAGCAATGCTTAGCAAGTCAAATGCTCAGGATAACTTCACTGTCATTTCTGATCTTTTACACTTGGTGCAACCAATGCTCGAGTACAGTACGAGGAAATCCACAGCAGCCAGTGGCAACACACCACCTGTTTACTGCTCCTTCTGGTTTGAGTCAGAAGTTTGGCTTGCCACATCAACTCTTTTCCAAGAACTTTACTTGACAGATTGATCATTTCTACATCTGAATGACTTTCTTGTGTACTGATACCAACTGCATTTGCCCACAATGTTTGTTTTCAATGCTCTTAGGTGAGGAAAAGTATTTAGACTCTCCAATTCCTATCTGTCCTAAAGATATAGAGGGTAAGGTGAACAGAACTATTTTGTAAGAACAAAGACTGTTCCTAGGATATTACATTTTGAGACACATAGTTTCAATGTCCCTTGATCTGCTTTTAAAATAATTAATTCTGTTGAAAATGGACTGCTAATTCACAACTCTGTGTGCTCCAGTAAAACAGATAAGCTGACATATCTTATTAAAATACAACACTTAGGTAGAAAGTGATAAAACAATTTGCTTTCTGAAGAAAAATCTGTCATGCCAACAACTATCTGATGCCTGACTGTACATACTGTGGAGTTGCTCTCTTCTCTAACCCAGAACTGGTGTCACTTCCCATTATGTATATAATGAGCAATGGCCACTATTGAACATTTTCTCAGGGAGAGGGTGCTCAGGCACTGTGATGCACTGCCCAGGGAAGGGGTGGAGTCACCGTCCCTGGAGGTGTTTAAGGAGAGGCTGGATGTGGCACTTAGTGCTGTGGTCTGGCCGATGTGGTGGTGTTGGGACATAGGCTGGACTTGATGATCTCTGACATCTTTTCCAGCCTCAACAATTCTGTGAACCAGTGTTCATGTGGCAAAGCATAGGCCTAAAAGAACATTGTCACTCGGTAAGTAGTTCCTGCTTTGAAAGTAAATGTATCATCTAGAAAATGCTTCATTTTTTTTTCATTTTTGAAAATTGCTTCTGTATCTCTCCTCATTTATCTGATAGCTGAGATTGACTTATTACAGCATATTACTGCTCTGGCACATCCAGCCTTCCAGCAATCCTCACTGTAGACAACATGTGAATTATGAAAAATGTGTACTTGAATTTACATATACCTCTTACAGCCTTTCTGAGTATGCTCCCTGAAACATAGTATTTAATAACTACTATGTCAAGTAAATTCAGTCAGTGTGCTAGCAAGAATTATTACAGTGCCTAAGCAAAATACGATGATGGTATTTCACTGCTGAATGTGTTAACTTGGACATCCTCTTTCTGCATATTCATACCCCATCTTGTGACCTGCAGTGGGAGTGCAGGAGGTACCAAAGTGCTTCTTACTTGGACATGGTAGACACCAGACAAAAGTTTCGCACTCTCACATAAGCTGTAGATTCTGTATTCATCAGAAAATAAGTCAAATTATGCCTGAAAGTAAAGATTAACAAGTAATTTAGCAGCCACACAAATTTATTTGGCAAAGTTTTACCTGCACAAGGATGAAAACTGCATTTGTGTTCCCCTCTTATCTGCTGAGGCATCATGATTTGGTTTATCTGACTTTCAAAACATCTTCCTTATCCAGACAGGCATCAGGTTATTGTTTAATCTGCTCGTTGCTATCATCTCCAAAACAAAAGCTCTATGTCCCCTTCTTGCATTTGTGCTAAAAATGATTAGTGAGGTAAGACAGGATACCCCCAGATAAGAACTTCATCATTAAAACTCTTAAGACTTTTACAAGATTATTAAGAAGTCACAAAAGTTGAATAATTTCTAAAATGTCTCAAAAGAAGAAAACAGAAAAGCTCACTTAGAAAAAAAAAGATTGATAAGAATACTCCGTGCATTCACATCTTTTTAAAGGTTTCTCTATTCCAACGATTTTTTGAAAATTAGGAGACATAGAAAACAGTGAAATTTTTATTTAAGCACGTTTCTGTCCCTGAGCTTGTATTAGTACTGATGACTGATATTGCAGTCCAGTTGCAATTTAGGGAGAAGTCAAACTGAGCTCATTGAACTATCTGTCATTGGTAAAAGGTCTCTCTGCCTCAAGGAGCAACCTTGAGAGGTGTTCCAGGTCAAGGGGAGATCACCACCATGCAGTAACACTGCCTATCAGCAGGGAGAGCTCAAAAAGGCTCACTTAGGCTGTTGTATTTATGGGATAACACAGTTGGCTCATAGTCAAATTGCATGCAACAGGAAAAGTACGCATGAGGCTCCTTGTACCCAAACTTTATTTCTTGATGGAAGGGCCTTGGAAAACCTATTCACATGCATTAGCCACATGAGAGGTGTTCCATCCCTGTATTCATGGATGCTCACTGTGCCACTCTGCTCTTTTGTGGATTTTGTAGAGGAGTTCTTGGCCCAGTTACATCTCAGGTCTTTACCTCCTTTGGAGCCTGTACCAAACTACTGCTGGTTTGGTTAAGGGGTTGAGTGCATCTGTCACAAAAGCCACCTGGGCTGGTGGGGCATGGGGGCCATGGGGAGGGCAGGTGTGCTGGTTTTCCAGGCAGGAGTGGCAGGTGCTGGTGTTGGATCTGTCTCAGGGATGCTAGGGAAGGTGATCTGGCTGCCTGGGTGTAAGGAATTGCTCTTGGTACTGAGCTGAGCTCCTGAGCCTGCCCTGCAGAGAGAGGGAGGCCACTGTGGTTGTAGAAGGGTGAAGTGTCACCCCTGAAGCAGTGCAGAGGGTTTGAGCGATGCTGTCAGCCTTGTTGTGGGGCAGCCCTGAGTTGGGGGACAGCCCCCAGGGGCTGGATAGGGCTGTCTGTAAGGTTCTAAGAGGTTCTTTGCTTTTATGTTTTCACCAAAACAGTTTCATTTCTCTATGGTGATCTGTTTTGTATGTAACCACATATGTTCTCGGTCCTTCTCTGAGTCAAGGAAATGTGTAATTAACCATGGTTCTGGCTCATCTCTCATGTATTTTACCACAGGATGTCCACCTGCTGCAGGTGAGCAAAGTGGGTGGATGCAGCGTGGGAACGTGATCCAAATATGCCATGTATGACAAAAGAGTATAAGCAAATTTAATAATGTTGCTTAGAAGCAATGTTTTTTATAAATGTATTCACTACTAAAGTTGTGGAATGTTTCTTCAAGCATAATGCTATTACAAAACATTTTAATGGTTTGATAGATGAGTATGACAGTTCACCTAGGTCTTATCATATGTTTCTGTTCTTTAAGGAGGCACCATCATGGAGTCACTGGTTAATGGCCTCAGCACTGCAATGTTTGCTGTCTTTTAATCAAGACTTGTTCTGATCAATGTTAACAAAAATGGTTGAAGGTATGTCACAGCTCAGTTGTGGAGGTTTTATTACAGAAATATCCACTACTTGGGCCATTCTGCTTGGGATGCAGGTGAGAGTTGTCTTGGTCACACCTCAGTACCTGATGGGACTCATCATCTCATACCCCCATGTATGAGAGCCAAATAGGAGGGTCTTCAGGGCTTTGGTCTCTCTTGTTTCTCCACTGGATATTTTGGCTGCAGCACTGTGGTTAGGGATGGCTGAGCAGCATCGGGGTTGAGGTGTCTGGCAGAAAACCCCACGGCAGCAGCCCTGTTCCTTGGAAAGCAGCAGATACACCTGGTGTGTTCTTTCATGGTCAGTTTTTGTCTTTTATGCTGCTGTAATTTTTCCTTCTGATATCTTGGTCCTTCTGTGCCTATCTGATTTTTTAATTCCTTGTGGTCAGAGTTCTGTCATGTGTTTCTTTTCCTTTTTAAACTGGTTCCTCCCCCAAGTTCTTAGGTGTGTTACTGTACACTGCAGCGTTACAGATTCTCTGTGAGCTCTCCTCTCACCTCTCTAATCAGTGCAGCACAGCATCAGTTTTTTTAAAAAGTCTAAATTAGATCAAATCACCTTTTTCAATCTTTCCTGGTTTTGTAACTGGAACAGAGAAACTTCTGACTTGATAACCTGTGTTGTGAGCCTGCAGTACATGAGCCAGAAGCTTCAGGAAGAAAGCAACAATCTGAAGCTCACACTGGGAGCTTAGAGGAGACCCAAACCAAACAACTGGCATATAATGAGGATCTAAGTCAAGAAATAAGAGGGTAGGGGACTGTGATGGCACCAGGTTTGCAGTGCAAGGGCCATGAGCAGATCTGTCTTCTTCCAAGTGGTCCAGCCTTGCTTTGTGCTTTTAGCCTCAGCCGTGCTTCATGACAGCAACTTCCTTGACTTAATGTAGTATCTGTGAAATTTAACTCTTCTGCCTGATTGATCTGCTCTGTACCTCCTGGTCCTTAAAAAATTATTCAGTTTATAACCTGGCTCTTGCAATGTGAGGTGTTGCAAGTGAGCAGAAGCAAAACCCCCAAAAAACCAAAGCACTGGAGGGCTTTCAAGCCTAGACTTCATGCTTGCTGCCAAAGCAGAGGGAAAATGACCATGTAAGAGGCATTTTCTAGTGCCTTGAGGAACTAAAGTGAGTTGTTTCACTAGCTTAGTATAGCTGCAGCCTGGGGACCCATCAATGCCGTGAGTAGGAGCCTATTTTTACAGTGACTTTAGAATGCCCATCTGACCCAGTTAATTCTGATGTGATATAATTATGTCAACCGGCAAAACATTCCCAGTACTGTCTGGGAAGATTAGGGCAAGAGTCCTGCAGCACAGCTGGTGTGGGGTGTGTACCCTTATGTTGCACCGTGTGCCCTGAGCATGCTCTGCAACCTAGAGCCAACCAGGAAAAATATAAATTGATTAAATATACATTGATTAAACACACATTGGTTAAATATACATTGTTTGGGGTATCAGATCAGGACAAGAAAATGATGCAGAGATCATCCTTGAAAACTGAAATGTTTTTTGCAACTGTGAACAATGAATTACTGTAAAGATGAGTTTGTGTGCTCAGGTAACCTGATACATTTGAATGTAATGAGCCAAGTTGTTGGGTGGGTACACACAAAAGCATACTGTCTTGGATGCTGTGTTTGTCTGGGGTTTCATGCTTTGCTATGGGAGTGGAAGGGGGTGATTAGAAGGTAAGTCCGTGAGCCTTTATGTACTGGACAAAAATGATGGGCTTATACTTGATTGTTGCTCTTCTGTTAGGTATCTGTGCCAAAAAGTAAGTCTCTGGTGGCTTCTAAAAATACTGTTCCTGGTATTTCAAGCTTATCTAATGACCAGCAGTAGCTCACTAAAGTTTCTCTGGATTTACTTCCCCCCACGCAGCATGCAGCATGCAGTGCTGAAAGCCAAATCACTGGATGAAGAACTAGAAGAAGCAAAAAACAACCTGGATGTGTCAGAAGAGAAGAGGCAGCAGATTTTCTGCCAGAATAAACAGCTAGTAGATGCTCTTACTTTACATTGTGCAGGACCTCATACTTTTCTGTAAAAATGGCATGACCACTCTGACCGTAAAAAACAGTAGTATGGCCTTCTGTACCAGCAGATACTGAGGCTTTATGAGGATGTTTGCAATGTGACATTTTAGTGTTATGAAAACACTGTGTAGTTTTTGCATGGAAGTTTCTTTAAACTGTTGTCAGTTATTGTGAAGAAAACATTTAAAACGACAAGTCTAACATCTAATTATGCACTTAAGCTGCCATTGTTGAGACCTATCTGTTTTGACATTAGTGATGTTCTGCCAGAAATTCACGCAACTTTTCTAGAACCAGCAGAAACAGAAGATGCGGTTCAGATGTCCACGAAAAAGAGTCATTTTCCAAGGCACCCCTATGTTATTGTCAATGTCCATACGGGCTGGCAGATATGACAAGGGACTATCAGAAACTTGTCCATTCTGGACTGATATCTGGAAGCCAGGCAACACACCTTGGTGTGTTTTGAAGGGCATGAGCTGCTCACATAATAGCACCTGAATTGGACCCCATGTGTCTGAGTAGCGAGGCCTGTGTGACTGCAAGAGGTATAAAGCAGCCTGGTAACTGGCCTGATGTGGCTGCAGCTTTAGCAGGTGTTGCCAGACACCAGAGTGTAGGGTCTCTGGAGAATATATGTTTTTGTTGCTGCCATGCGCATCATTTGCACTAGAGTGGCATCTCTGCATCTTGCTATGTGGGCGTAGCTGTAAATCGGTGTTCCATAGCTCTGTGCACTGCTGATGGTGGATATTTAGTAATAAAAAAAAGCTTTCCATGCTGAGCAAGAACACAAGGTTCTTAGTGCTCTCGTGCTGCATTGAGTTTGTATTTTTGTTTTAATTTCAGATTGCATGCATAATTCACCTTGCAAGAAGGAGGTGGGGTGGGAAGGACAAATATTAATAGAAGTTTTACCGTTGTGCTTATAATTCTCTTAGTCACTGCTCCCTGTGAAATGGAGGCACCAAATGGGATATTACTACCTTTCTTCACGTCTGATATGAAAAAAGTGTAATGTGGCACATCAACTTTCCAGATTTGTCTGAAGTCAAGCATGAACACAACTAGATTTGCTCACTCTGGCCTTGAACGCTGCCTTCCTGTCATCTAGCACCTCATGAGTTCAGGAATCTGTTATCTACTATAACATGGTAGTCATTGTTCTAGAACCTTAGAATTACAGAATGGTTTGGGCTGGAAGGGACCTTAAAGATCACTTAGTTTCAACCCCCTGGCCATGGGCAGGGACATCTCTCACTATACCAGGTTGCTCAAAGCCCAATCCAGCCTGGCCTTGAACAGGTCCAGGGATGGGACTTCCACAACTTCTCTGGGCAATCTGTTGCGGTGTCTCATCACCCTTACAGGTAAGAATTTCTTCCTAATTTGTAATCTAAATCTACTCTCTGTTTAAAACCATTGCCTCTTGTCCTGTCACTACACTCCCTGATAAAGGGTTAGTCTCCATCTTTCGTATAGGCCCACTTTAGGTACTATAAGGCTGCTAAAAGTTCTCCCCAGAGCCTTCTCTTCTCCAGGCTGGACAGACTCAACTTTCTCAATCTGTTTCACAGGGGAGGTGCTCCAGCCCCCTGATCATCTCTATGGGCCTCCTCTGGACTCACTCCAATATGTCCATGTGTTTCTTATGTCGGGGCTCCAGAGCTGGACACAGCACTCCAGGTGCAGTCTCACCAGAGCAGAGCAGAGGGGCAGAATCACCTCTCTTGACCTGCTGGTCACACTTTTGATGCAGCCTAGGATGTGATTGTCTTTCTGTGCAAGACAGATCTTTCTGAAAAGTTTGTAAGTCCGGCTAGCTATTAAACTCCATCTTTCCAAAAATAATTTTCATGCTGCAGGCCTGAAAGCTTTTCTTTAGCTTTCTAGGTCTGGTAATACTTCTAAATCATATTTTGAGGTTTTCTGTTTTAACAATACTTTGGAGAAATGAGGGAAAAATTAGCAGAAACAGATTCAGTGATGCAAGCACATACAACATATACACATACATGCTGGTAATACTTTAAGGTAGGCAGTAACTTGGGGGTGGAGAAGTCATTTTGACTAGTTTCTTCAAGGACGAGCTGTCAATCCATTTTACTGTGCCTGAACACACTGTATCTTCAGAATATTAGAAATAACATGGACACTGATGTGCGGATACCCTACATTTTACAGGTAGCTGTGCTGACAGCGCTGCCTTGCAAAATTAAAAGACACGTCCTTGAGCTCTTTTCTAAACAAGTACATAACTCTTGCTTGCTAATAATGAAAAGAGACCCTGACCAGCTGAGTATAGCTCATGTTAGGAGTTCGTCTGTGAGAATGGACAGATAAGATGCTTCTTGTGCACAAGATGTGCATGGGAGTGAATGGAAGAGTATGATCAAAACAGGTCCAGGAAAGTCTGTTCTCCCTGTGTGATAAGAAAGTGACTGAAGGAGTACATGAGCTAGTAACAACCCTGGCTGCATAGTCTGGTCTCTGTAAATACTGCTTCTTGCTAATAAACTTTGTCTTAGCTTCTCTCAAGAGCAGAGTCCAAGCCTTTCAGCCCGCCACACCGATGGACTTCAAAAGAAGGTTGTGGAGCTGTTTAAAAATGCAGCAGAGCTTCAAGTAAGCATTTCACCTCCAGGAGGTACAACAAGACAGCTTATAGTTTACTTGGGTCTTGCAAGGAGAATTTCCATCTCTGGGGAGTAGACAACCCCAAACTTGTCTGTGTTAAAGAATTGCAGTGCAGTCAAAGCTTGGACGATGTGACAGTTTGACTAAGAAAATTGCTGTCTGGAGGCTAAAAACTAGGCTAATATAAATAATCCACAATTTCATTCTTTCCTCTAAATCAAACTTTTAAGATACCTTTTCCCCACTACTTGAGAAAATATATTAGAAAGTCATGCTTTGACTGATGTTGCTGAAACTATTAGCCTGGACAGACAAGAGGAAACAAGGATGACTGTCACAGCTGAGAACATTTTCACTTTTAACTGGGTACCAGATTTGAACTTTGAAACACACCATTAAAGGTATTCAAAGAATTTGATTTTTTTCTAAGCAGGCAGTGTTAATACCTTTTTCTCTTCCAAGCAGGTGACAAGAGCAGTCTTGTATTATAACGCATACTGACGACTGGAATTAATTTTCATCTTTCAATTCTTTAAATCCAAACACACATCTATGAAAGCACCACAGTGAATAAGGAGGTAAGCTTGATCTCAGTTAGTAGCTTTTACATCATTACTGTCTTAACTGAAAATACCGACTATGGGATGATTTGTAAAAAGACAAGGCAGTAGTCTTCACTGTGGCACTCATATTTCTACTGTTCTCACACTACAGAACCTGATCCTATAAATGGCTTCAAAGTAGGCGAGATCTGCGTTAGGACCTGGTTATGAGTCAGCTTAATTAAAGGTTTCAAGATTTTGCTTTTATTTTTTAGAAAGGAAAAAATCACAACCTATTAAAACAGAACAAACTTGCAAACTTCAGAAAAATGTACAGAAACTTCTACAGGCTACTTCCTCCAACTGATGGTAAAAAAATGCAGAAGATCCTTCCTCTTGCGTCTTTTACATAAATTGTTTAATTTTTGTGACAGACTAGAAATGGTCATTCAGAACACAATGGAAAAACACATTTGTCCTTTCTTATTACTGAGGTCTAATTATCCTGGCTGTGCTGAAGAGTGAACTTTTCTAATGTTGTTTTTAATGTTGTATTTTGTATTAGAAAACAAATACATAAGACTACATAAGATGTTGGCGTTCTCTGGATTCATGAATTATACAAAGAGCCTTATAGCTTAAGGGAGTTTCTGTTTAGCAGAACATGTTCTAAATCAGCTGATGAGATATTTGACTTAAGCTGTCTGCAAAAATGAGTGCACCTGAAGTCAAATAGTGACAAGACAGACCCTGACTTCAGTATGATCCAGCTGATAATTTTGTAGCTAAGTGTTCTTTAATAGTTTGGGGTTTTGTTTGTTTGGCTGTTGGGTTTTTTTCCCAGAAGCACAGGCAAATTAACTTTTTTTTTTTTAAAAAAATAGCTTTTGTGGCCTCTAGTATCTTTTTATTTTAAAAAGGCATTTTTAGTCTATTAATTAAATGGGAATTTTGAAAGCAGTCTCCTAGATTGCATATTTTTGAATCTTTGTATAACCTTGAAGATTTGGTTTGTATAATCCTGAAGAAACTGGTGTGGAAAACTGACTTTGCTTATTGGTGTTAGGATCTATGGGATAAGGGTTTACCTGTAAGCTAAAAAAAAAAGAGTCTTTCTGTCTCCTTAATTTCAGGAGTCTCTTAGAAAAGGTCTACCAAGTGCTTTCTGATAGCCAATGTGCAAGGCAACTGACTGTATGCTTTAAAATTTGTAGACTACTTTTATGTTATATCATTAGGTTGCTACTCAGTCCTAAATTGTACAGCTTACTGGTGTGATGTAGGATTGAGTATAGCAGCTAAGTATTACAAATGCATTTCAATGTCCTAGTTTTTGAGTTGCATACTCTACAGTCTCTGCAGAAGGAGCAAGCCATCAAAGAATTGAAGTTAACCATTGCAGAGCATTCTTCAATAACAGAGGTATGGGACAAAAGTATAGTTTTTGACTATGTGAGGGGAAAGTGCATATTCAGTGCTTATTCTACAGGACACTCTGACCAGGTCTGATGTATGTTTTAGACTTTGTGAGCAGGAAAATGGAGAGCATGCCATGCCTGCAGCAAGAGGTGGTCTTGTGAGTATTGTGGCAAGTCCCAGGAAATGCAGTTTATTAAAAGTAAAAATGGACTGATAAATTTTTTTTCTGCTTGTTTTAGAAGCAGGATTCAAACAGTAATATTTCTGAAGGGACTAATTGACTGCACTGTGAACTGGAACTTGCTCCGTTTTCTGAGGTATGGATCAAATCTTCTCTGAGTCACATTCCAGTTGTCTTGCATCGGTAAAGGAAAAAAGAAAGCTCATTTCCTGTAGATCATTAGTAACCCTGGAACTTGAAGCCATTAATCCTAGTGTGCAAACATAGAATGTTAAGGTTACAATATTGTCCTAAGTACTTTGGAGACAGTACAAAGAAAAGCAAAAAACCACTCAGAGATCTAAAAAGTAAGAGCTACAAAGTAAATCTGCGAGAGCTAGGGTCGTGCATTTAGCTGGCAAAAGAACAGAGAGATCAGAGAAGATAGGAATTTAAAAAAAAAATAAAGGCTATTATGCCAAAGAGAGTAATGGTTTGTTTCTTCTTGTACTGCCTACACCAGACACAATGATTTTCAGCTGCAGGAGGGGAGACTTCTTTTTCCTTGAAGTCTGATGTAGTGAAAAAGAAAAATAAACATTCGAGTAAGCATCTTGACAAGGTTGTAGAATCTTCAACTATTTTTTTCTTTAGAAACTCTGATAAGCATCTCTCTGTAGGTACCATTCCCTTACCTATCAGCAGGTACAATGGGTATGGATCTTTAGAAGTCCTGTCCAGCTCTCTTTTTTTTCCCTGAGGTTTTTTGATAGGGACTCAGAGAAGGACAGAGGAGCCATCCTTCTGATGAGCATCACAGAGGATGACAAAAATCTTAGTACTACAGTGGAGCCTGTTAGTTTGGAGTTATAGTGTCTCCCACAACCTCTGCAGAACATGCAGCAGGTGGTTTAGTGACTTTTGGGAACTATGCTTTTGGTCAGACACGCTTCACATAACACTGGAAGCTTGGTCTCTAATTTACTGTTCTCATAGTTTTCCAGCACCATAATTTACATGTACAGTATGATTTTAGTTCAGATTTCTTATCTGAGCTATTCTGTGCCAGTTTCTCTAAAGACATTCCATGGAGTCCCATCTTTCCTTACAATCTTGTCTTCCCTTCAGATGCAAGCTGTGCAGCAGAGCTGATCACAAATACATGCTGTTGCAGTGATTTTTCTTCTAAGACTGCACCATTCTGCTACTTTTGCATGTCATTCAATTGCAAAGAGTTAGCATTTGCAACAGGAAGAAACCTACTAATGGACTAAAACCACAGGCCCAGAAAAGAGAGTTATGCTTGGCTAGGCAGCTCCATTTCAAAAACAATGTATTGTCCCCCATTGCATCTCCCCACAGCCACAATGAGTCACTGTGTTTGTCTCAAATGCTGTAATGAGACACTGTCCCACCAAATCACCTGCAAAGCAAGTAAGGGCTCTGCTTACTCATCACTTGGTAAAGACTCTTCTGAATAAAGATAAGTAATTATTGACTTCCTCTTGCCTCCTCCTGGTGTGAAAATTTACATTGGATCACTCAGCAGCTTGGCTGGCTTGTTTTTTTTTTTAAATTCCCATGACATGACAGTTTTGAAAAGGTTTTACAAGCTTCAAGTTTCAGTAGCTCTGACCTTCTGGTAAATACGATGCAGGGATACTTTGGAAAAGTCTAAATGTCACTGATGTTGGTTTGTAATCAGGAGATGTCAAAATAAGCTAGCTGGCTCTGCCATCTCTTCAAAGACTACCAAGACTGAATGGATGTCCCTGGATGAAACACTGGACCATGAATCTCTGTTTTTACTTTAGGGATCAGAATACCTGGGAGAAAAAATTAAGACTATCATGCAAAACCTGGTCAGTAGCAGAGCTTCTGTGATGAAGAATGTGGTCTTCTATCAGTCTTTTAATTAGGGTTTCTCCTGATAATCAGACCATGTTTATTCCTTTCGAAAAAAATAAGTCCTTTGGTGGTGGATGGAGGGCATACTTACTCTAATAATATCAGTTGGCACCTAATATAACATTAACTTAAAACCTGGGTAATTCTCAGAAGCATTGTGTCAGACTAGTACTAGAAATGCCAAGGAGGGTTTGATTTTGTTTCGGGAGTTTTCTTAATTTATTCTTTTTTTTCCAGCAAGAGGAAGCCTCTCAAGCAGAAGAGCTTGTCATGGCTTCATTACAGTGGGTAAAAGATCCTGACGTGAAGATGCAACAGGCTTGGGAAATAAAAACATGTGGTAAGATGCTGTTTTATGAAATAGTGGAGCTGTGCAAAGACCTGAGATGGGTTTCTTACTGCTGCATGCTATATGTTAACTACTTGAGATCATAACAATCCATTTGTAGGTCAGGGATGGCTGTATGGAGAGAATTATCTTCTGATATTTCTTTTTTTTTTGAGGAGGAAGGGGACGATTGCTTTTCACTTAAATGCTGTACATTTCCTGACGTGTCTTGTGCAAGACCTAGCTTTGTTAAAACTATGCTTGAAGAAAAGGGTAGATGAAGCAAGTTGATTTGAAGAGGCAAATGAGGTCAGATGATAATGCTATATTGTATGAATTACGAAGCTTTTCTGCTCACTAAATGTTTCTGTGTGCCTTGAGCATTCATTTTCCTCTGAATCTTATTATGCTATTGGGTGGTTTCACCATCAAGAGGAGGAGCGAGGTGGCTTTATAACCAGATTTCCAAATCAAAACATCCATAGGGCTTGCTTTCTTTTGAAAGGCAAAGTGTTCTGCTTTTGCTGGACACATTCCACAGAAAATTTATATAAAAGCATATTTTACAACTTCATCTTGTGTAATGTATTTTTATTATCCCTCAAACCTCTTGTGAGGCTTGAAAGTAGACTTTTGCTCAAAGTAACTGGCAAAAATAACTTCCCCATGTGTTAGCAGCAGTCTGTGGACACAGCTCAGCTCCCTTACTCCTGTTCTCTTCTCCCCTTCCATGCAACAAATGGAATGAAATTTTCTTCTTACTGGATGTAACTCTTTCTCTAACCTGCTCCTTCTTACTAATCTCTTGTTAGGAACATCACTACTGAAAACTCCACCAAATTGTATATAAAGTCTGTATTTGGCTCCTTGTTAGATGCAAAACTCTCAATTCATCCCACCTGGGTAACAGCAGGTGACACCAAAGAATGTGCTGATTTCAGCTGTTAGATTTTAAACAGAATGCTACCCTTTTTTTCCTCTAGTGCTGTGAAATGTTGTAGCTGCCCTCTTTGTCTTTCCTGGGCAGGTGGGAGTAGTCGATGCACCCACCCAGTCTTGCAGCCAGCTATTTTAGTTTTTTCCTTTTTAATGTAAACTTTGAACGCTTCCCCTTGGAGAAGGTGCAAGCGCCTCAGTCTCTTCACCCTGGTGTGACTTTGGGTAGAATATGGGAAAATGCTGGCTCATGCATTGCTGTAACTCTTTGATCTTGACTAAAAACCTTCTCCTTCAAAGCTGTCACAGCTGAAGAATGCTTTTTAACTTACCATTTACGATGGGATAGAATTCCTGTTAAATCATAGGATCATAGAATGGCCTAGGCTGGAAGGGACCTTAGAGATCATCTAGTCCAACCTCCCTGTCATGGGCAGGGACGCCACCTCTCGACTAGACCAGGCAACACATTGGGACTGAGCAGGAATCGAACCCATGATCTCGGTGTTGGTCATTGTCAGCACTGCGCTCAAACCACTGAGCTAACCGGCCCCCTGCTTGAAGCTAAAACTGTTGGTGTGGATGTTGGAGTTGATTGTGGTAAATGAATCCTATTCTGGTTCCTAGAGGGTGATGCATTTGAAAACTAAGCTAGCAGAGGGTCAAGGAAGAACAAAGATTCTTCAAAAATAAAAGATTCCATCTTTCTGGGATGTGTGGGGGTAAGAGGTGACCTCATGTCACATGTACGGGCCTCACTTAGCTAGGTCAAGCCAGATATGTGGGAAATATGGTATACAGAGCTGAAAAATAGTAGATCCAAAAAAAAAGAGAAAGATTCAAAATAGCTTCTTCCAGGCTTAGAGAAAGCCTTTGTATAAAAATTAATTAAATCTTGGACCATGTACTATCACTTGAAGTCTAAACACTTTCTCACCATTTCCTGTGAACTGTATCATAAACATGTTTTGCTGGGGTTTAGTATTTTTAAGTACATTTTAAAGTATATTATATTTAAAATAGATTTTAAGTGTGCCTGTGGGTTTTTTGTGAATATATATATATATTTAAGCATATATAGATAGTAACAGTAAAAACTTCTTCACCCTTCTGCTG